>NW_020192219.1:0-23807 GCF_002263795.3 Bos taurus | reverse complement strand
CAGAGTGCCTGGAGAACTATGGACGGAGGTTCATAACATTGTATAGGAGGCAGTGACCAAAACCATCCCAAAGAAAAAGAAATGCAAGAAGGCAAAGGGGTTGTCTGGGAGGCTTTACAAATAGCTGAGGAAAGAAGAGAAGCAAAAGGCAAGGGAGAAAGGGAAAGATATGCCCTGAACACAGAGTTCCAGAGACTAGCAAGGAGATGAGAGATCCTTCTTAAGGGAACAGAGCAAAGGAATTGAGGAAAACAATAGAATGGGAAAGACTATAGGTCTCTTCAAGAAAATTAGAGATTTCAAAGGAACATTTCATGCAAGGATGGGCACAATAAAGGACAGAAATTGTAAGACCTAACAGAAGCAGAAGAGATTAAGAAGAGGTGGCAAGAATACACAGAAGAAACTATACAAAAAGGTCTTAATGACCCAGATAACCACGATGGTGTGATCACACTAGAGCCAGATCCTGGAGTGTGAATCAAGTAGGCCTTAGAAAAGCATAATATGAACAAAGCTAGTGGAGGTGATGGAACTCCAGCTGAGTTATTTAAAATCCTAAAAGATGATGCTGTTAAAGTGTTGCACTCAATATGCCAGCCAACTTGGAAAACTCCAGAGGCCAAGGACTGGAAATGTCACTTTTCATTTAAATCCCAAAGAAGGGCAGTACCAAAGAATGTTCAAACTACCAGACAATTGTACTCATTTCACAAGCCAACAGGTTAATGCTCAAAATCCTTCAAGCTAGGCTTCAACAGTACATGAACCTGGAACTTCCAGATGTACAAGCTGGGTTTAGAAAAGGCAGAGGAGCCAGAGATCAAATTGCCAATACCTGTTGGATCATGGAGAAAGCAAGGGAATTCCAGAAACATCTACTTCTGTTTGATTGAATACATTTAAACCTTGACTGTGGATAACAACAAACTGGAAATTCTTAAGAAGATGAATTCCAGACCACCTTATCTCTCCGCTAAGACCTGTATGCAAGTCAAGAAGCAAATTAAACTGGAAATGGAACAACAGACTGGTTCAAAATTGGGAAAGGAGTATCACAAGGCTGTATACTGTCACCCTGCTCATTTAACTTATATGCAGAGTGCATCGTGCAAAATGCCAGGCTGGATGATCACAAACTGGAATCAAGATTGCTTGGAGAAATATCAATAACCTCAGATATGCAGATGATAGCACTCTAATGGCAGAAAGTAAAGAGGAACTAAAGAGCCTCTTGATGAAGGTGAAAGAGGAAACTGAAAAACCTGGCTTAAAACTCGACATTCAAAAAGCTAAGATCATGGCATCTGGTCCCATCACTTCATGGTAAATAGATGAGGAAAAATTGGAAAATGTAGCAGATTTTATTTTCTTGGGCTCAAAATCACTGTGGACAATGACTATAGTCATGGAATTAAAAGACATTTGCTCCTTGGAAGAAAAGCTATGACAAATCTAGAAAGCATATTAAAAAGCAGAGACATCACTTTGCTGACAAAGCTCTGTGTAGTCAAAACTATGGTTTTTCCAGTAGCCATGTATGGATGTGAGAGTTAGACCAAAAAGAAGACTGATCACCAAAGAACTGATGCTTTCAACCTGTGGTGCTGGAGAAGACTCCTGAGACTCCTGTGGACAGCAAGGAGATCAAACCAGTCAATCCTAAAGGTAACCAACCCTGAATATTCTTTCGAAGTACTGATGCTGAGAAACTGAAGCTCCAATACTTTGGCCACCTGATACAAAGACCCAGCTCATTGGAAAAGACCCTGATGCTTGGAATGATTGAGAACAGAGGAGAAGGGGACAACAGAGGATGAGATGGCTGGATAGGATGGCCAACTCAATGCACATGAGTTTGAGCAAACTTTGGAGATGTAGAGGACAGGGAGCCTTGCATGCTGCAGTCACGGGGTCACAGAATCAGAAATGTTGAGCGACCTGACAACAAATTATACTAATAGAATATTCTGAATTTGACTATTCAATTATGATTAATGGTATGTTGTATATTCTTATATGATCTTTTATATTCCAGTTAGCATCTTTCATTTCAGCTTGCTAGAACTCCTTTCAGTTTTTTTTCTGTCGGGCAGTGAAGGAGTGATAAAATAACCTCAGCTTTTGTTTGTCTGGGAAAGTCTTTATTTCCTTTTTTATTTCTGAGGAATAGCTTTGCTAAAAGAGTATTCCTTGGTGGGCTATAATATGCTAGATAGAATATTTTCTTCCAGTACTTTGACTATGTCATTTTTATTCTCTCCTGGGCTGTAAAGTTTCTACTGAGTATTACTAGTAGTTGTACTGGGGTTCCATTACAATTTACAAGTTTTTCTCTTTCTAAGTGTCTCTCTTTGTCTTTGATAAAAATATCAAGGAGGGTATTTTTATATTTATTTTGTTTGGGTGATCTATGACTTTCAAGAATTTGCATATCAAATTTCCCCCTAGCTTTGGGAATTTCCCAGCCATTATTTCTTTAAATAAGCTTCTGCCTTCTTCTCTCTCTCTTCTCTTCTGAGTCTTCAATAATTCTTAAATTGATACTTTTGATGATACCCAACATATCACTTTTACTTTATTCTTTTTTATCCTTTTTTCTTGTATCCTCCAACTGGGTTATTTCAAATTTCCTGTATCTGACCTCACAGATTCTTTCTTCTGTTTGATATATTCTGTTGTTAATTCTCTCTATTGCACTTTTCATTTCAATACTTATAATTTTGAATTTCTATGACACCTCCATAATTTCTATCCAGTTCTTTTTATTATGATTGCTATCTCTTTGCTGAAATTCTCATTTTGTTATTATATTATCTTCCCAATTTTGTTGAACTCTCTTTCTATATTTTCATGTATTTCATTGAATTTCTTAAAATAGCTATTTGAATTCTTTATCTGATAAAAGCAGATCTTCATGACTCTGGGTTCATTTACCAGAAGATTACTATGATCCCTTTGTGGTATCATGTTACTTTGATTTTTCATATTCTTTGTAGTTTTGTGTTGTTTTCTTCATATTTGAAGGAGCAGTCACTTCATCCAGTTTTTACAGAGTGCCTTCAGAAGAGAAATACCTTCCATTGCCCCTGCTAGAGATGTTGAGGCTATCTCAGACTTCCTGTAGGATTACTTGCCTCACTCTTGGTTTCTGTCTTGTGGCAGAATGTCTAATATTGTGGACTTTCTCTGGATGATGCAATATACCAGGCCAAGTGCTGACAGTCTTTCTTGTTTTCTCAAACATGGTGTTAAAGCTGAAGTTTGTGGTCTTACCATGGTCCACAGATTCGACTGACTTTCTGTGGCTATTCCTAGCTGCCTGCCAAACTCTCTCTTGATGTTGTGGAAACTCTATGAGTAGAGCTGACCTCAGGGCAGGTGTGTACATGTGGTGAAGCATATAGAATGCAGAAGGTGCCCATAGGGCAGGTGGGGCATCCTCAAGTGAGGTAGCTCCAGTCACTTGTGGATTGCCTTCTTGATGGAATCCCCAGTGCAGTTAAAAACCACAGCCCCTTATAGGCATCCCTCATTTTATTCTATTTTGCTTTATTGCACTTCATAGACAATACATTTTTTAAAAAAATGAAAGGTTATGGCAACCTTACATTGGCAGATGATGCTTAGCATTTTTTGGTAATAAAGTGTTTTTGATTAAGGTATGTGTAGTGTTTCTTAAACATAATGCTATTGCACACCTAATAGACTACAGTGTAGTATAAATACAGCTTTTTATGCACTGGTAAGTAAAACATTCATGTGACTTGTTTTACTGCAATATTTACTTTATTGTGGTGGTTTGGAACCACACCCTCAGTATCTCTGAGATATGCCTTTAATATCCTCAGGAGTTCTATCTACCATTCTCCCTGCCTCTTTCCATCCCCCAGTCATGGTTCAGTGCTCTAGATGATATGAGATAGAAATTAGTCATTTTGGCAGCATCCTGCAGAGCTCAGGGAGCCAGGTTTTCACTCACACACTCTCTCTTTCCTTGACTGAATAAATCATAGGCCAAAAAAAGATGTTTCTTGATCCTATGCTGTACTTCCTTGAGGCAAGGGATGTAGGTAAAGTATAAGTGTTTCTCCTGCCCACTGCAGTGGATCCAAACATATACAGATAAATCCTAACCTAAGATGGTTTCATTTGTAAGTGGAATCCCTACTTAAAATTTTTCAGTTTTACAATGGTGCAAAAGCAACATGTATTCAGTAAAAACTTGGCTTCAAACTCTGAATTAAAGGGTTAGCCTGATGACAATTGATACTCTCTTGTGATGCTGGGTAGTGACCGTGAACTATAGCTCCTAGTCAGTCGCATGATCACAACAGTAAACAACCGATATACTTATGGGCGTTCTGTACCCATACAACCATTCTGATTTTCACCTTTAGTACAGTATTCAATTAATTACATACATGAGATAGTCAACACCTTTATTAAATAATAGGTTTTGTGTTAGATGATTTTGCCAACTCTAGGCTAATGTAAGTGCTCTGAATATGTTTAAGGGAGGTTAGGCTAAGTTATGATGTTTGGTAGGTTAGGTGTATTAAATGCATTTTCAAATTATGGTTCTTTCAGCTCATGAGGGTTTACCAAGATATAACTCCATTGTAAGTCATGGAAGATCTGTAATTTTTCCTCCAACAAAATGTTGAAATTTCTTTTTTGGAAACCTGGACTTCCATAGAGGCTCTCTTGTTCATGAGTGATCATCTACATTAGCATTCCCCAGGGCCTCCTGAACTATAACTGAAAGGAACTGGAGCTGGTTTACAGGACACTGCAGAATCCACAGCCAGAACCAGGGACCCTCTGCCTATCACTTGACACAAAGATGGACAAGACTCCTCTTATATCCGTTCACATATGGTGGCTAACCCCACAGTTTCTTCAAAGGCACTTTTGTTTGTGGGTGCCAGATTTTCATTGTTGATGAATGGAAGACAAACAAAAGACATCTTATGCCACTGTGATTCTGACTTTACTGCCTGTACACCTATTTTAACTTTATTTTTTATTAACAACATATATGTGAATTTTACCTAGCATCAGTGCCTTCATTTTTGTTTGTTCATTTATTTATTACTGGTGGTTCTATTTCCTTTATATGTATTTCAATCATAAAAATGTAAGACTTGATATCTCTCTTGTTTTGTTCTATTTTGTCTATATTGTTTGATTCTCCTTACTATACTATTTTTTAGGATTGATTTTTTAAAACTCTAAATCTTCTTTTGGAAGTTACACACACTTCAAATATTTCAGTGGTTGCCATTGTACTTTTACCATAGATACATAATTATTCAAAGGTTAATCCTAGCCTACAAACTAGGATCTTGGAACACTTAAAATCTTCTCATATCTCTCTTTTTGACTTATATGTTATTGTCTAATATGTTTCTATTGGTTTTTAACTTCTAAAATTAGATAACAGGATTGATAATTCATATTGTCCCAGATATTTACCAATTTCTTTGTTCATTATTGCTTTGTACATCTCAGATCTTCCTTATTTAAAAAATGTTTTCTCATTTGTAAAGTAAACCCCTAGCATTTTATGTAAAAATGCCTGTTGTTGGTAAGCTATTTCAGTTTATATTTGTCTGAAAACTCTAAATTACAGTACTTATTTGCAGGAACCAAAGTGCTCTTAGTTCTCATTATAGACACAATCTGCGGCATAAGCAGTCTTTCCATTTGGCCATTTTGGTCAAGCACATTGGTTTAAAATGTCAGTGCTTGATAAGGATGATAGGCAAACTGCACTAACTCAATCAGTGGAGCCCTATTGAGCTCTCAATTTATTCTTGGGCCATGTGTGTGTGTGTGTGTGTGTGTGTGCGCGTGCGTGCACGCGCAAGCGTGCAGGCTCAGTCCTGTCCAACTCTTTGGGACCCCATGGACTGTAGCCCACTAACTCCTCTGTTCATGGAATTTTCCAGGCAAGAATACTAGAGTGGGTTGCCATTTCCTACTCCAGGGGATCTTCCCCACCCAGGGATCAAATCCAAGCCTCTTGCATCTCCTGCAATAGCAGGCAGATTCTTTACCACCAGCGCTACCTGGAAAGTCTGCTTTTGGGCCATGGGACACCAGGTGAACATTCAACCTCAGTTGTCTGTCATGAATTGGATGTCTTCTGATGCAGCAAGCTACAAATTTTGACATTACTGGGATTATGCCACAGTACTTGAAGTATTTGATATGATATAAGGTGGTGCTATAAGTGAACAAGGCCGAGAGCAGATGGCTCACATTCTCAGTGTGTTCACTCCTGCTGTATTGCCCAAGAGCCCTCAGACCACAGTTTTTAGCCTCATATGGAGTTCTCTAGTTTAATAAGGAGGAACAATAACAAGCTTAACTTACAGATCTCTTTATACAGAATGGCTGCGCTTGCTAGAAGTAGACTACTGGAGTAGTACAGCCCAACCTAGGCTTGACCCTGAAGGATAATAGAGAAAACTTCCTTGTAGGTAGGAAATATTTTTTTTTCCAGAAAGGAAGTATATTCCAAAGTATCATAGACACTTAAACATCAGAGAATGAGCTAAAGAATGGTTTGCCAAGATGGTCAAGGATTTGGAAAGAGTAGGAATGGAGAATTGGTAAAAATTTGGAAAACTTTCCTCTTGGAATGGATCTTATGCTGACAAAATAAACCACTGTACAGGTATCAGTCAGCTTTTTGACCCAAGCATCTGCATAACTCGCCTAATGAATTTATTGATAAAGTAGTTATGGTAGAAGGAACGGAGGTAATGGACAGATGTAAAAACACAGGATAACCATCATCTAAGTTGACATTTTCCACCAATTTCACCTGATATAATATCAGCTATGTCTAACCTTAAGCCTTCCACATGGCCACATATCTGAGTAACAAATCACCTGATGGCAAATAAATTACTTCCTAAAATTTTTCCTGTCTTAATGGAGAGTTATATTGTATATAGTTTTTACTTTATTGCCCATCACACTTCTAAAAGTAGCAATATCTGTATTCTATGAAATGTTTACCACCATATTATCTAATTATCTCTTCTGATCAAGAAACTCATGTTCAGAACGAAAGAAGCTCTTGTTTATAGGATTCATTAGCTTTACCACGTGTCTTATCACCTAGAAATCACCTAAACTATAGACCAGTGGACAGTAATACTGAAGACAGCTACAGTACTTGCTTGGAAATACACATTAAAATGTTCTTCAAATAGCAGTACATGGTTCTGTATATTTCACTCCCCAAACCAGAATACGTGGGTCTGGAAACTTTGTAAGTTATCAATATGAGACTGCACCTCTCACTATCACAACAAAGACCACACTCACAGTGTTGATTGCCCTGCAATAAATTGCTCTCTGTTCAAATTAGCCGTAGCAGATCCTGTCTTACATAAATAAGAGCCCTGACAGATATAGGGCCTAAAAATACATACACAAAGTATACTGATTAAATGTTTTTGGAATATGTGAATGGAATTTTATGAAACCTAAATAAGATAATGTATGCATACAGTTTTATAGTGTGACTCATTGGTCAAATTAAAAAAGAAAACATTTATTATTAGAAACTGTGAGCGCAAATCTGGGCACTGGGTACGTGACTCAACAGGATCTTCTTGAGCCTTTATTTCCTTACTTTCTTTACTTGAGCCTGAGTTTCTTTACAGTACTGGAAGAATGTTAATCTAGGTTATGTTTGTGAAAGGACTTGACTTAAGCACAAGGACCATGTACTTGCATGTATCCAACATCTACCATGTTATCTGACACATTGTGTCAATAAATGGTTGTCCAACTGAATTGCAAAGTTTAGGCATCATGAACATGCTAATGATTCATTTAACAAATTACCTTTATTTAATTATAAGGATCTAGATAAAGAGATGGAGAAGGCAATGGCACCCCACTCCAGTACTCTTGCCTGGAAAATCCCATGGATGGGAGAACCTGGTGGGCTGCAGTCCATGGGGTCGCTAAGAGTCAGACACGACTGAGCGACTTCCCTTTCACTTTTCACTTTCATGCATTGGAGAAGGAAATGGCAACCCACTCCAGTGTTCTTGCCTGGAGAATCCCAGGGATGGCGGATCCTGGTGGGCTGCCGTCTATGGGGTCGCACAGAGTTGGATACGACTGAAGTGACTTTGCAACAGCAACAGCAGCAGGAGATAAAGAGAAAATGTTTCTTGCATACAGGCAACAAAATGCCATCAGTTTTACTGAGTTAAGGCCATAAGAAACTTACTTGGAAGTTGTATGTCTAGGGCTATATGTCAACTGGCAGTTGAGTAAATCTGTGAGATCACCATGAAATCTGTGAAAGAAAGGAAGCAGAGACAAACAGGTTTAGACTAGTGGAGGGAAAGTTGAGATAAAACAGTGACAACTGAATAAAGAATTTATGGGATGACTGAAATGTAAAATGGGATATTTATTAAGGCCTTTTCCATGTAAAGTTTGGTATAAACCTTGTCTTCTCTTTTCTTGAATCTGACAAATAAAATCTACATAGCTCACTAATGATTTGGTAGTGGATTTAATTTCAGAGGCCATGATGAAACACCAAATCCAGTTTCACAGTTTGGGGAAACAAGAAGCTGTTTAAGATATGACACTCACATATAGGATACACATTTAAACTGTTGCTTATGGATGGCCTCCAGAACACCTTCATAAATGCATGCAGATTTCTAATTAATAGAGCAATTGGGGGAGTTTATATTTTATAGCCATTAAACATTAAAAATTAGTGTATTTAGTATGTTTATTACAAAATATCTTCAATGTATAACATTGTTTTTAGTTTAATTTAATTAATAAAATAAAATTAATAAAATAATTAATTAATAAAATAAATAAAATTAATTTATTTGTTTACTCAATCCATTTTAAAGTATCTGAAATAATGGAAAAAGTGAGAGACTTTATTTTCTTGGGCTCCAAAATCACTGCAGATGATGACTACAGCCTGAAATTAAAAGACACTTGCTCCTTGGAAGAAAAGATATGACCAGCCTAGACAGCATATTAAAAAGCAGAGATATTACTTTACTAACAAAGGTCCATCTAGTCAAAGCTATGGTTTTTCCAGTAGTCATGTATGGATATGAGAGCTGGACTATAAGAAAGCTAAGTGCCAAAGAGTTGATGCTTTTGAACTGTGGTGTTGGAGAAGACTCTTGAGAGTCCCTTGGACTTCAAGGAGAGTCAACTAGTCCATCCTAAAGGAAATCAGTCCTGAATATTCATTGGAAAGATTGATGCTGAAGCTGAAACTCCAATACTTTGGCCACCTGATGTGAAGAACTGACTCATTTGAAAAGACCCTGATCCTGGGAAAGATTGAAGGCAGGAGGAGAAGGGGGTGACAAAGGATGAGATGGTTAAATGGCATCACTGACTACGGACACGAGTTTGAGTAAACTCTGGGAGTTGATGATGGACAGGGAAGCCTGGTGTGCTGTCCTTGGGGTCACAAAGAGTCGGACATAACTGAGCAACTGAACTGAACTGAACTGATGGAGACATAATTCATATACTATACAATTTACCCATTTAATGTATGTAATTTAATGCCTTAAAGTATTTCATAGATTTGTGCAACCATCACCACAAACAAAATTTAGAACATATTTGACCTTTCTGAAAGGAACCACAAATCTTTTGCCTCCCCATGATACCTCTATCTGTCAGCAATAACTAATCTCATTATGTCTTTGTATATTTGTCTGTTCTGGATATTTCAAATACATTCAATCAGACAAGATGTGGTTACACGTCACTGTGTTTTTTCCCTTAGTATAATGTTTTCAATCATCTTGTTGTAGTGTTTATCAGTATTTCATTTCCTTTTATTGGCAAATGATATTCCATTGTATGGATATGCAACATACTATTTATCTGTTCTTTGGTTGATAGACATTTTGGTTGTTTCCACTTTGAACTATTATGAATAATACTGTTATGAACATTTGTGTACACATTTTTGTGTAAATAATTGTTTTTACTATCTTGGGTGAAAGTGTTGACTCATACCATACTCTATATTTACATTTTTGAGGAATTTTCAAATTGTTTTCCAAAGTGACTGCAACATTTTGTTCTACTAAGAGCAATGTCTGAGGATTCCAATTTCTCCATATCCTCAACATCACTTGTTACTGTCTGTCTTCTTAATTATAGCTCCCATAAGTGTGGGAGTGAAATGGCATCCCATTGTGGTCTTGATTTGCATCTTATTAATGACTAATGACATTTAGTGTATCTTCACATGCTTTTTGGTAATTTGATATCTTTGGAAAATATCAGTTCAGTTTCTTTTCCATTTTTAATTGAGTTATTTGTACATTTATTATTGAGTTGTTTTGTAGAAGGCCATGGCACCCCACTCCAGTACTCTTGCCTGGAAAACCCCATGGATGGAGGAGCCTGGTAGGCTGCAGTCCATGGAGTCGCACAGAGTTGGACACGACTGAAGCGATGCAGCAACAGCAACAAGAGTTATTTGCACATACTAGATATAAGCATTTTATCAGATATATGATTTAGAAATATTCTCTTCCATTTTGTGCATGGTCTTTTATTTTCTGGATCATATCATTTGTAGCACAAAACAATTTTTTAAAATTTTGATGTGATTCAATGTATGTGTTTATTTTCTTTTTTTGCTGATGCTTTTAGTCTTGTGTCAAAGAAACTACTGTCTATTTTAAAGTTAATACGGTTTATCCCCATATTTTTTCCTAAGGATGGAATACTTTTATATTTAATTTTGTGATCTAGGTTGAGTTAATATTTTTGTATGGTATGAGACTGAGGTTCAATTTCATTCTTTTGCATATGGTTATCCAGCTGTCTTAGTACCATTTACTGAAAAAAATATTATTCCCCATTTAACTGTCTTGACACCCTCGTCAACTGACCAGAAATGTAAGTGTTTGTTTCTGGACTCTCACTTCTGTTCCACTGTTCTATATATCTAATGTCAGTACCACACTCTCTTGATTACTGTAGCTTTGTAGTAAATTTTGAAATATGAAAGTATAAGTCTTCCAACTTTGTTCTTTTTCAAATTGCTTTGGCTGTTCTGGATTCATTGTTTTTTTAATATAAATATTATCTTTAGATTGTCAGTTACTACAAAAAAGAATCTAGGATTTTGATACAAATTGCACTGAACCTTTAGATCACTTTGAGAAGTACTGTTATCTTAACAATATTAAATTTTCTGATCCATGAACATGAAATGCCTTTCTCTTTCTTTAGATCTTCTTTCAACAATGTTTTGTCACTGTCAGTGTTCAAATGTTGAATTTCTTTTGTTAACTTTATTTGTATTTTGTTTTTTCATGCTATTATAAGTGAAGTTATTTTAATTTTTTGAATATTAATCTAGTATATAGAAATATTTATTTTCTGTATATTTATCTTTTATCCTGAAGTAAATCCTGTTAAGCTTGCTTATTAGTCCTAATAATTCAATAGAGTAATTAGAATGATTATACACAAGTTCATGCCATATGCAAATAGAACAAATTTTACTTCTTTCTAATCTGGATTTGTTTTTCTTTATCTTGCCTAATTGCAAAGACCTCTAATACAATTTAGTTGACTCACTGGAAAAGACTCTGATATTGGGAGGGATTGGGGGCAGGAGGAGAAGGGGACGACAGAGGATGAGATGGCTGGATGGCATCACTGACTCGACGGACGTTAAGTCTCAGTGAACTCCGGGAGTTGGTGATGGACAGAGAGGCCTGGCGTGCTGCGATTCATGGGTTCGCAAAGAGTCGGACACGACTAAGCGACTGAACTGAACTGAACTAATACAATTTTAAACTTAAGTGGCAAGAGTGGATCTTCTTAACTTGCTCCCAATTTTAAGTGAAAAACATTCAGTTTGTCAATATTTTGTAGCTATGGGTTTTTGTAGATATCCTTTATCAGATTGAAGAAGTTGTCATCTAGTCCTACTTTGTTGGGCATTTTTCTCATGAGGATATTTGCTGAACTATTTGAGGTAGTCATTTGTTTTTTATACTTTATCTATTGGTATGGCATATTTTATTCTTTTGTTTTAAGCTATTAAAACAGCTTCAACTTTTGCAATAAGTTCCATTTGGTCATGATATGTAAACCTGTTTATGAATTGTTAGATTTGGTTTGCTAGTATGTTTTAAAGTCATTCAATCAAGAAATAAATTAAAAGTATTCTATATATAAAGGGTGAAATTATGATGAAACTCATACATAATCCTTTCCTTCATGAGTTCCTTGTTCAGCTGGGGAGACAGATTTCATTCAAATAGTCACACAAATTATTACTAGTTACTAATGAAAACAACTATTATAAAGGGAAATAACATGGCTATCAGTTCAGTTCAGTTGCTCAGTCGTGACCGGCTCTTTGCGACCCCATGGGCTGCAGCACGCCAGGCCTCCCTGTCCAGCACCAAATCCTGGAGTTTACTCAAACTCATGTCCATTGAGTTGGTGATGCCATTCAACCATCTCATTTTTGTCATCCCCTTCTCCTCCCACCTTCAATCTTTCCCAGCATCAGAATTTTTTCAAATGAGTCAGTTCTTCACCTCAGGTGGCCAAAGTATTGGAGTTTCAGCTTCAGCATCAGTCCTTCCAATGAATATTCAGGACTGATTTCTTTTAGGATGGACTGGTTGGATCTCCTTGTGGTCCAAGAGGCTCTTAGGAGGCTATATGTGAGTTTATAACAAAGAGAGAGACCCAAGTTGAAATATTTTCTTTTCCTATAATATAAAGGATATTTAGTTTCTAACTAGGAAATGAAAGAGCATTCTAGAAATTCTAGAAACATTCTGGGAAGGACAATAGCATATTTGAGAAGACTACACAAATATGATCATTTTTAGAGACATATGGAAAAATGATTGAAACCTAGACAAAAGCCACATTATCCAGGTTCTTCTGAGCCATGTTTTTAATTTTCAGTCTTACCCCAAGAGCAGTAAGAAGCTATTAAGTTTTAAGCAAGTGAAATAATATTATCAGATTTTCATTTTTAAAGGATAACGCAGACTGCCTTGTAGAAAATGGACTGACAGAAGGATTTAATGATAATCAGGAAGTTATTCTGGAGGCTGATGGTAGTAGTACAGGTAAAAGGTGCTGCCTGATATTATCACAGGCTGGTGGCAGAGGCGATTCGTGTATAAGGAACTGTAAGAATTCTTTAGTTAATTTTATGGCCAAAGCTGTCTGTCACATACTAAGTGGCTAATACGTGTCAAGAACTACTTATCGTTTTAATCCCCATCACAGCTGTGTGAAAAGGGTGGTGTCACCACTCACTATGTTAGAGGAGAGGAAACTTCAATTCACAGAAGTAAAGAACTTTTCCAATTTCATATTGTTAGGAGGCGACAGAGCTAGGATTTGCAAAAAAAAGAAACTATGAAATAAAGATGAAATTATACCACTGGCTTTTTAAACAATTTCTGCAATGTATTAAAATGTATAATTTGCAGAATTGACAACATTCACAAAATACTTGCACCCAGATTATTCAGATTTTAGAGCTTTATGTCATATGGAGATAATATAATGATAAATAAGAAATACGTAAACATTTATACAAGGAATTGTATAGCACCATTGTATAGTACCAAAACTAAACCAAGCTTGCATATCAGTGTTCAAACTGTGTAATGAGGTGAATGGAAGAACTCCATTTAAGGAAAAATACTTCCAGAGTAATCTAATGTTTTCTAAAGAACATGTGTGTCATTGAGATTGATTTTTCATACTTCTGCTTTTACAATATGGTTTTAGTTGTTTTCATGTTTATAAATTAGCTAATACTATTATTTTAGAAGTGAATTATTCCTGCTTTTTGTTGTTGTTGTTTTGAATAATACGTGTTGCCAGGGCAAATTTCAATAAGCAAGGAATTTATTTTATCACAAATTCTAGTTTATAATATTTTGATTTTACAAAATCACATTTTCAATGATGAAAACTAATTTTTACAAAAGAGCAATGAAAATTTTATTTAAAATACATTTGGTTGCACATATGTTTGGAATAAAATTGTTGTTTTAAATGGTTTAATTAGAACAGTTTGTCATACTTACTGGGAACTGGTATAACGGCATTGCTTTAACCACCCAACTCATTCACACACAAAACAGAACGTGAGAAACACTCTTTTGAACCTTTATTCTTCTGTGTCTTTCTGGGCAGTTTTATCTGTCTTATTATCTTCAAGGTACTTTCACTATAAAACTGAGATATTCAGAAAGATGTTATATTAGGACATAGATAAAGATCAGCTTCTCAGTTGAGTAAAATAATGTCTATTAAATGTTGAGCATGTGCAAGCTCTCTTTATCTATAAATTAGAAATTTCTCTGAAGAGAGTTTGATTTCTAATGTTGAATTTCGTATTCCATGTTTTGAGCTAAATGCCCACAGATGGCACTTTGTCCAGTATGAGAAGAAACACACCGTAGTTTTCATAGAGTCACATTATCCGTGGTTCCTAGGGCGCTTTTCACCAGCAACTTGATTGCTTCGAGGTAACTATTCACATCCTGCTTTTCTCTCAGTGTGTCCTCCTATACTACATACTCTGAGAAAATTAGGCTATTTCATCTTTCTGCAAAACAACCCATATTTTTCTTATTTGTTTTCACTGGAGGATACCACTGCCATGTCTCAACAACCCCACTTGTCCAGAGTCTTTCCAAACTTCAAGTAGTAGCTTTCCAAACTTGCTAAACTTCCCATAACCCAAACCCTAATGGAGATAATTCTGTCTCTCTTCATATTTCCATAGTAATTCTGTTTCTTCACTATGACCTTCCATTATAGCTATTTATATACTTGACTAACTGATGTACTCTATGAGATTATAAACTCCTTTGTGGCCAATTCTTTCTTATTTTCATATTTTACCTCTTTGTCTCAAACAGTTCTTGGTGCATAGCACTGTCAAAATGAATTGCCTTTACAGAGTTACTGGTAGGCTCAAGCTCATGATGCATATAATGAGTGAGTGAGTGACTCATAGAGCCAACAGAAGGAGAAAAGCCTGCTGCTCCCAGCTTTTAATAGTGCCCTAGAGATGCATTTGGAGAAAGACTTCCTCTTATAGCAGTTTCTTACTTGTCAAAAGAAAAAAAAAAAAAAAGGAAGTAAAGGAAAAAACCAAGGGAGTTAAGAATTTTGACCCAGAAAAACAGCAATGGCACTAAAACAGAACTGAGATAAGACTAAGAATGAAATAATCAGTGCATCTCCTCAATTAAAGCTGAGACTTTCTACCAAACACCTCTTTCACCGTTTCCAGTAGAAATCTTTGATGCATAGCTTATTTTTGGAAACTAGCCCAACAAAGTAACTTTAAAATCTGAATTAAAAATATTAAGTATATATCATGGCTATATGTTATTCTTTTCTGGAGAATCAGTGTCTTCGCTTCTTTACTACACTTGTGAAATCACCTCCCACAACCTTGTGAGTTTTGATGGGATTAAAAGAATGTGCTCAAGTTCCAGATATCCACTCTTGTACTCAGAGTTCCTCCAAATGACCTAGACGTTGCCAAACAGGTTTTTGGAGAGGACCAGCTAAAGAATCTGGCTGAGAGGAAAATTCCAGCAAGATCAAAATGCCAGAAGCAACCAGAGCAGGGGTGCTAATGTGGGTGTTAAGTGTTCAGGGCTAACTGTGCCGAAGTGCAAGGAGCATCTTCCATGGCTTTGTGGGAGGTAGCCTTATGTCTTCACCAAATATATTCGAATAAGGAGTTTGGGGAATTTTTCTAGATGACTTAATGATTCTATCCACAACCTAATATTCTTTGAGCATGCTGTTTTCCATAATGCAGCAGATGATTTTTCTGTCCATATCTCCCTTAACAGTAGCTGCCAACTGACTTCCAAATAGCAACACCTGCTCTTTGCTTGAGGGTTTGCTGTGGCTGCCTGAGCCCTCTCTGTTTGTGTACAAAGAAGGTTAGAAATGCTGGTGAATCAATGGTCCACAGGAATAATCTTCAGCCATCAACTGCTAGGAGCTAGTTCTTAATACCCAGCTCTCTCCTCTCAGAGGTGACAATCACATGGGATTAAATTACTACGGTAGCCTATTTAATAATGTGATACTTTTTTGGCTTCCTTACCTTTTCTCTGTCATTTCCTCACTCCTCTGTTCATGGTTACTGGGATCACTTCTCAAATAAACTATCTGCATATGACTCTTATTTCAAGTCTGCTCCTAGAACCTAAACTAAGGCACTTAAATAATCAAAAATTGGTTTACATTGTTTAAACTCCGAACACTGACTTCCTTCCTTTATTAGTGTATTTGACATCATATAAAAATGTCTAAGTCATTTTTATATGTCACATGCTAAGTAATAATCAAAGCTCTATAATGTTTCTTTCTTTGTCTTTTTATGTCTTTGTTATTTTAATTTTAATTATTTAAAAAAGTGTGGACTTTGGAGTTAAGGTCAAATAACAGATTAAGCTTTTATTAAGTGTCACTGGATTATTTACTTCATTCTTCTGAATCTCATTTTATTCTCAAAGAAATGATGTACTTATAACTCTCTCACAGTGAAAGTATATAAAATAAATATTTCAGATGTCTACACTGTACCATTCACACTAATGCCAATCATATGTACTTTCCTTTCCTCCTCTTCTTACTTTGGTCTACCTTTTAATCCTTTCCTTGATCAACCTTTGTTTTTCTTTCTTTAAATATTAATTGAACAAAAGTCAAAATACTCAAAGAAATACAGTTTTGGTGAGGCAACTAACCACTCAGGAAACTTAGAAAATGTTGACAGTACATGTCCCGCAAACTGGCAATTCTGATTTTATATTTGTTGATGTTCTCACTAAATATAAGTCTCTACCTGAAACTCGTTCAACAACAGTTGCCTTACACAAAAGCACATCCGTATAGTATAGATATAGCTCATTCAAGAGCTGCTTTTTATACCCACTACTTTTTGGCAGCTCGCACTTCACTCCATCTCACATACTCAGCACAGTTACCAAACACCCTTAGCACAGAAAGTATTTCCCCCAAAGAATTTCCTTCCTTGAAGCTCCATTTTCTAGACTTTTCCCTCCGCTCCTCTCCCTCATCTCGGTCTATTCTAACACCTCCTTGAAGTCTGGACAATTAACTTGACTAATCTGATAAACGACTTTAAGACAAAATACTCTTTCAAATAACATTAATGTCTTTATTTGGGTTTTATTAACTCTGAGGAACTATGAGAGTTTTAAGCATAGAAGAGACTCTTTCAGTTCAGTTCAGTTCAGTCGCTCAGTCATTTCCAACTCTTTGTGACCCCATGAATAGCAGCACGCAAGGCCTCCCTGTCCATCACCAACTCCCGGAGTTCAATCAGACTCACGTCCATTGAGTTAGTGATGCCATCCAGCCATCTCATCCTCTGTCGTCCCCTTCTCCTCCTGCCCCCAATACCTCCCAGCATCAGAGTCTTTTCCAATGAGTCAACTCTTCGCATGAGGTAGCCAAAGTACTGGAGTTTCAGCTTTAGCATCATTCCTTCCAAAGAACACCCAGGGCTGATCTCCTTCAGAATGGACTGGTTGGATCTCCTTGCAGTCCAAGGGACTCTCAAGAGTCTTCTCCAACACCACAGTTCAAAAGCATCAATTCTTTGGTGCTCAACTTTCTTCACAGTCCAACTCTCACATCCATACATGACCACTGGAAAAACCATAGCCTTGACTAGATGGACCTTTGTTGGCAAAGTAATGTCTCTGCTTTTGAATATGCTATCTAGGTGGGTCATAACTTTCCTTCCAAGGAGTAAGTGTCTTTTAATTTCATGGCTGCAGTCACCATCTGCAGTGATTTTGGAGCCCCCCAAAATAAAATCTGACACTGTTTCCACTGTTTCCCCATCTATTTCCCATGAAGTGACGGGACCAGATGCCATGATCTTCATTTTCTGAATGTTGAGCTTTAAGCCAATGTTTTCACTCTCCACTTTCACTTTCACCAAGAGGCTTTTTAGTTCCTCTTCACTTTCTGCCATAAGGGTGGTGTCATCTGCATATCTGAGGTTATTGCTATTTCTCCCGGCAATCTTGATTCCAACTTGTGCTTCTTCCAGCCCAGCGTTTCTCAAGGGAGCTAAATTTGGACATGAAGCTATTTTTCACATTTTAAACTCCTATCCTATAGTTGACTATTATTCCAGCAGAATATAATATAAGCTCTAAGATTCCTGGATAATAACATATATCCCATTCTCTTGACATTTTAGCAATTATCAACAGTCTTTCTGTCAGTATGTCATACACCTTGACTTTAAAAATGAGAATCTTCTTATTAATGATCTATATGACAAACACTTCAAAACACTATTGTGTTGACAACATTTTCCCAGACAGTAAAAGTCAAAGAATAAAGATTCCCATACTCTAAGAGCATAGGTATTAATTTTGAAATCAAAGAATAGAAATATGATGTTGTTATAAGTTGAAGCTTATACATGACTTAATTTCCAAAGAATTTTTTTATGCCCAAAACATCCTAATATAGTTCCAGAATGTTAATATAAGTGGATATTAGGACAGTTAAGAACAAACTATATTGAGTGTGTGAAAACTGGGGCAACACTTGAATGCAAGGAGGATATTTGGATATGCAATGAGAAAGAAGATGGGCAGCCTAGGTTGGGAGAATCACTGGAGCAGTAACTTAGAGACTGAGGGTACCTATACTGGAGAGTGAAGTGACCCATCTGAATGAAGCAGAGTTCCAACGTTGAGAAATAAATAACCTGAGTGTGGCCAGATTTTGTTTGTTTATTTAGAGAGGTACATGTGCCTACGGGTTATGATATTTTGTGTTAAGCTATACAGGAAGTCACTGGACATACATTGTATATAATTCTGGATCAAAACTTTCACTCATATCTAAGGGAAAGATAAATAACATCAAAACCAAAACTAGATCAAGAATATGTTGGAAGATTCAAATGTAACTCAGCAGAAAGACCTAAGCTGCAAACAGAGATTTGAGCTGTATTGACCATAAAGAGGACAGAATACTAAAGAATTGATGCCTTTGAACTGTGGTGCTGGAGAAGAGTCCTGAAAGTCCTGTGGACAGCAAGGAGATCAGTCCAGTCAGTCTTAAGGGAGATCAACCCTGAATATTCACTGGAAGGACTGATGCTGAAGCTCCAGTATTTTTGGTCATCTGATGAAAACATATGACTCATTGGAAAAGTCCCTGATGCTGGGAAAGATTGAGGGCAGAAGGAGAAGAGGGCATCAGAGGATGAGCTGGCTGGATGGCATCACTGATGCATGAACTTGGGCAAACTTCAGGAGATGCTGAAGGACAGGGAGGCCTGGTGTGCTACAGTCGATGGGGTCACAGAGTTGGACATGACTGGGCAATTCAACAACAACATCCTATTGGTAGCTACAGACCAGACTGTATGTGAAATCATCAAACATAGTGTTTAGAGTAAGACAGCCAGAGTCTGGGGACAGACAGAACAAGAACTGCATATAAAAGCGCTTGAGAGTAATTTGTAGAAGTGTGGGGTGATCTAAGAGAGAAGTGTTGTGGGGGCTGTAATTTTAAAGAAGGAATTGTTACCACTATGAAATAATGTAGCGTTCAAATGAAATACAGACTAAAAGGTATCTTTTATATTTAATTCTTTGTTGTTGTTCATTTGCTAAGTTGTGTCTGACTCTTGGGAACCCCATGAACTGCAGCATGCCAGGCTCCCCTGTTCTTCCCTATCTTCCAGAGTTCGCTCAGACTGATGTCCGTTGAGTCAGTGATGCCATCCAGCCAGCTTATCCTGTTGCCCCCTTCTTCTTTTACCTTCAATTTTAGTGATTAGCAATGTTTGACAGAGTAATTTCAGGAAAATGGTTAGTTAGGGAGTATGATTAGTGTTCTTTTCTTATCTCCTGAAAGTAACTTTCTCTTAGGAGATACTCTCTGGTGCCCTAAAAGAGCTTTCTCAACCACCCTGGTACTCTGTTGTTATGGTGATCTTTAACATATTACAGGAAAACCTGAACAAAATTTTTTGGCCAACCCAATATATACCTGCTCAAGTTGACTATTTGACAGCAAAAAGTAGGGAGAAGATTTTCAGGAACGATCCTAATATGAGGAAACCAGCATGTGGAGCAAGTTTTAAAGGCCCAAGGGCAAAGATCTTGGCATGAGCTCTATCAGGCACTGACAGGTCTGTCTCCAAGGAAAAATATTCCCCTCAAAACGGTTATAAGCATCCAAGGCAGAACAAAATTACTTTCTTGGTGGGGGGGAACTCTTTCAGAAAAATAGGCAAATATATAGTGCAAGTATGATACTCATGAGCATTGTTAAGCTGTAAGTTTGAGAGCTGTGGTTTAGGCTTCTACTCCCTAAGATAACTTTAAGTTAGATCCTGTTTTTAAAGTTAGAATCTAAAAATTTCATTATACAACTCAATGGTTTTCAAAGGTATATAATTTCTATTTTAAATATAATTGCTGTGTCACTTTTAAAAATGTATTCAAAAACAGTACAAAAAATAGTTTTTGACAGTTTTGTTTTTTTTTTTGCTGTCAAATAGTACAGTATTTCAAAAAACTAAAAATAAAACTACCATATGACCCAGCAATTGCACTCTTGAGTAAGTAAACGAAAAAACAAAAACCCTAATTTGAAAAGACACATGCACCTCAGTTTTAATAGCAGTATTATTTACAGGATATGGAAGAAACCTAAGTGTCCATCAACAGACAAATGAATAAAGATGTAGTATATAAGGGAATGTTACTCAGCCATAAGCAGAATAAAACATTGCCATTTGCAGCAACATGGAAGTACTTGGAGGCCATTATGCTAAATGAAATAAGTCAGAGAATGGAAAATACTGTATAATATCACTTATATGTGGAATCTAAAAAATACAATGAGCTAATGAATAAAAGAAAAATAAGAAGCAGACTCACTGATACAGAGAACAAACTAGTGGTTAGCAGCGGAGACAGGAAAGGGAGGAGGGGCAACATGTGGGAGGGGAGTAAGACATACAAACTATTAGGTATAAAATAAGTTACTAGAGTATATGGTATAACATGGGGAATTTAACCAATATTTTATAAGAACTATAAATGAAGCATAATCTTTAAAAATTATGAATCAGTATATTATATACCTGTAACTTATACAATGGGTCTTCCCCAGTGGTTTAGTGGTAAAGAATCCATCTACTAATGTAGGAGACATGTTTGATTTCTGGATTGGGAAGATCCTCTGGAGAAGGAAATGGCAATCCACTCCAGTATTCTTGCCTGGTAAATTGCATGGACAGAGGAACTTGGTGGGCTATAGTCCATGGAGTCACAGAAGAATTGGACACAACTTAGTGACTGAAATAAACAAACAAAACATATAATATTGTACAGCAGCTATACTTCAATAAAAATTAAAAAAGAAAATCCAAAAGGAGTATAAATATAATCACAATGATAATATTATCCCATAATTCAGTTAAAGATATACAAACATACTTTTTTAATATTCAAAAAATCTGATTGCTTTTTCCTCAGTTAAATTATATTTTCATTCAATTTTACCCACAGATTTCCATTCTCATATATTTTTATGCTTGAATGTGTTTATTAAACACTATATCATATTTCTCTGCAGTAAAAAGGCATCATCAAAAAGACATTTATTTAAAATTTTCTTTGAATATCAATTGTAAGTGTCTAAAATTTCTTCTGGAATTAATTATGTCACAATAATTATCATTAACAATTGTTCAGGACAATATTATAAATCATTGTAAGTAACAACTGTAAGGAGAAGAAAATGGCAAGCCACTCCAGTATTCTTGCTCGAAAAATCCCATGGACAGAGAATCCTGGCAGGCTGCAGTCCATAGGGTTGCATAGAGTCAGACACGACTGAAGCAACTTAGCACAACAATTGTAAAACATAAAAAAATA
Source organism: Bos taurus (assembly GCF_002263795.3). NCBI lineage: Eukaryota > Metazoa > Chordata > Mammalia > Artiodactyla > Bovidae > Bos > Bos taurus. The sequence continues at coordinate 1,779 of NW_020192219.1, read as the reverse complement.
GAAATGCTACTGGAAATGAATCTACTAATGAGATAGATGGGAAGAAGGGTTGTGGTACATTAAAGAGGTTTTCTGTAAGATCTGGGAGCATGTCTGCATTTCTGGAACATGTAATGTGCAATACTGGGGAAGGGGAAAGGAGCGAAAAAAAAAAGAAAGAAAGGAAAAGGTGATTACCTAAGAGTAGCTGGGAAAGGAGAACAGATATGTCCCCTTCTTCATAGCGAGCATTTTCCCCGGAAAGAGAATACATAGAATTTGAGGCTCTGGAAATCAATTTCCTTAATCATATCCTTACACACACTTAAGGTCTCTCTTTATGTGCCCTCAGGGCCCTCCACTTAAAAAGCATTTCAAGTTAAAGAGTAAAAGTCTCCTGAAAAGAGAGTTTTCTTTTCCAACTCACCCTTCCCATTTAGGAAATAAAGTCTGTCTTTTGTCAATAGTGTGTCTGGCACAGGAGATGTAATACATATGAATTGTTATTTCAAGATCCATTATTGGATTGTTTTTAACTTACGTAAAGGTATTCGGGAATTATTCCACTCCCTTATTCCACTCTAATGCTTGAATTTCTTTTCTTCCTCAAGTGGCAACATGACTTTATTAAAAGGACTCTGTTGAAAAATCCACCAAAGGATTATGCAAAAGACTTGGGTAGACAAAACAAACAGGTGCCAGGGTTCCCATGGGCACTGTTACTGCCATGCAGTAGAATTTTATGGAAAACCAGGCATGGCAGTGAAGGCAGGAAGAAGGAGTGGGGCTGGGTTTTGAGTGGAGGTAAGAATCAGAAGGTTTTGGTATGAGTTTCCCTGGTGGCTCAGACAGTTAAGAATCCGCCTGCAATGCAGGAGACCTGGTGGGTTCAATCCCTGGGTCAAGAAGATCCCCTGGAAAAGGGAATGGCAACTCACTCCAGTATTCTTGCCTGGAGAATCCCATGGACGGAGGAGCCTGGCAGGCTATATAGTTCAGGGGGTCGTGAAGAGTAGGACATGACTGAGAGACAAAGCATACAAACAAGTTCTCAAGAAAGACCCATAGGATTATACGTAAGTGTCAAGCTGCTGCTGCTGCTGCTGCGAAGTCGCTTCAGTCGTGTCCGACTCTGTGCGACCCCATAGACGGCTGCCCACCAGGCTCCCCCGTCTCTGGGATTCTCCAGGCAAGAACACTGGAGTGGGTTGCCATTTCCTCTCCAATGCATGAAAGTGAAAAGTGAAAGTGAAGTCGTTCAGTCGTGTCCGACTCTTAGTGACCCCATGGACTGCAGTCTACCAGGCTCTTCACCCATGGGATTTTCCAGGCAAGAGTACTAGAGTGGGGTGCCATTGCCTTCTCCAAGTGTCAAGCTACTAGCCATGAAAACAGTTGAAGAGAAATATTTATCCCTTTGAAGCAAAAGCATGTAAAATGATGAGAAATTTGATATATAGCCACTGATATTTAAGACATTTACTTAGTAGCAAAAGGAAGGGTGATCTCATATTTGGGGAATGACATTTAGGGTGAGGCTACACTGTCAAAATGTATACAGAAGCCATTTTACAAAAATAGTTTTAATTTTTGTATGACTTTGTTGAACCTTGTTTCAATGATGTGGTGAAGAAAACATATTGTCTGGTGTTTTCCAAGAAGAGTAGCATAATAAATGTAAGATGTTGCTGCTGACATTAGAACTCATGCATCCCACACTAGTAAAAGAAAAAAATTAAACCAAAAAAAAAAAAAAAAAAGAAGAGGTAGAGTCTAAGACACTAAGCAAAGGATGAATCA
>NW_020192218.1:0-60138 GCF_002263795.3 Bos taurus | reverse complement strand
CTCGAGGGAGACCGGTATGTCCCGGAACTTTGTGGGTCGCATCAAGCGTGCCCAAGTACCTTTCGACCTCCATTTCTTAACGTGGGACTTGTCCTGAGACGCTGTAGCGGGAAAGGGATTCCATCTTGCAATGACGGGGGAACCACGTGTTTTTCTCGAGTTGCGGGGGATTCTCGAGTTACCGCGGCGAATTCAGGATGCCTCTTGTGTTGGCCCCAGGGAAGTCCAATCTTCCAATCGAGTTGCGAAGGAAAGCTGGGGATTGCTCTCGAGTGACTGCAGGGCCAATAGAACCTCATCTAGGCTTGTGTCCAGAAGCCAAGTGTTCCTCTCCATGGGCGACCGGGATCTCGGGTTGCATTCCAGACGCACCCGGGGAGACAGGCATTCATCTCGAGTGGAAGCAAAGAACTCCGCTCTGCTCTCGAGTCGCGACGGGTATCTCTCGGGAGCTCACTGGGTGGACTAAAGGGAGTTCAAGCCTCCTGAGGCGTTTGGAGAGAGGTCGCGAGATGGCCTCTAGGCATGCAGGAGACGAAGGCCCTCATACTGCGATGACGGGGGAGTCCGTGGTTTTCTCGAGCGGGAGGCCCCAGTGGTGCAGTTTCTCATGAGGTACAACGGCGAGGTCAGTGAGCCTCTCTGGGGCACCAGGGAAGTCGGGTCTCCATGCCGAGTGGCGAGGGGGAGCGCGTCATTGCTCTTGAGTCATGGTAGGGGAATCGGCCTCGAGACGTGTTGAAGAAGGTCTCTCGAGGACTTTTTCCGATTGAGGCAGGAAACGCCTGGGTTCCCTGGACTAGTGCTGGTGACCTCTGGGGCGTTCTCATGGTGGCTCTGAGAAGTCAGGTAAACTGGGAGGTGGGCGGGCCTCTCGGACACCATTGGGTTTGGTGCAGTGGAAGACGGCCTCATCTCCAGTTCAGGCAGGAACCTCAGGGTTCCTGTGATTTCAGACTCCGATCGCAGGGTCCTGCAGACTTGGGACAGGAGAGTCAGGCCTGGTCTTGGGTTGAGGCATGGAACTCCGCTAGCCTCTGGAGGTGTTCACGTGGGTGAGAGGCCACTTGGCGAACTGTATTTGGTACCTGGGTTTTTCCGTACGATGCTCGGCGGATCACTGCCCCTTCGTGTTGACTTCATTCACAGGGTGGAGTTCGAAGAAGTGTCTGGGCATTGGGTTCTTATCGAGAGGGGACTGGAAATCGGGGTCCTTCGGAACTGTGGAACCACCCACGAGGCCACGTCTTGGAATTTCGTCGTGAGACCGGCCTCATCCTGAGTTGCGACCAGAAGGTCGGGAACCCCGTTCCAGACAAAGCAGGGCAGTCGACCCTCCTGTGGAGATCAGGAGGGTAGAAGAGGCTCAGAGTAAGTGGTGCCAGAAAACCTCGGTGTTCGTCTCGAGGGAAACCAGTATGTCGGGGAACTTTGTGGGTTGCATCAAGGATGCCAAGTACCGTTTGGACCTCCAATTCTTAACGTGGGACTTCTCCTGAGACGCTGAGGCGGGAAAGGGCTTCATCTTACGATGACGGGGGAACCACGTGGTTTTTCTGGAGTTGTCACGCGATTCTCGAGTTACGACTGGGAATCAGGATGCCTCTTTTGTTGGCCCAGGGAAGTCCATGTTCCATTCGAGTTTCGAAGGGAAAGCTGGGGATTGCTCTGGAGTGACTCAGGGCAAATAGACCTCATCTAGGCTGGTGTCCAGAAGCCAATGTTCCTCTCCAGGGGGCGACCACAGATCTCCGGGTTGCATTCTAGACTCACCCAGGGAGTCAGGCCCTAGTCTCGAGTGTAAGCAAAGACCTCCATTCTCCTCTGTAGTAGTGACGGGTATTTGTTGGAGCACACAGAGTGGCCTAAACGTAGCCACTCCTCCTGTGGAGTTTGGAGAGAGGAATCGGGATTGCGCTCTAGGCCATGGGGGAAAAGGAATGCCCTCATCTCGGGATGACGGAGGAGTCTCGGGTTTTCTCGAGCGGCAGCCGCAGTGTGGGGTTCCTCACGAGGTACCACGCCAAGCTCAGTGAGGCCTCTCGTGGGGCACCAGGGAAGTCGGGTCTCCAGCAAGTGGCGAGGGGGATCGCGTCATTGCACTTGAGTCATGATAGGGGAAACTGGCCTTGAGATGTTGTGAAGAAGGTCTCTCGAGGTCTTTCTCGGGTGGCGGCAGGAAACCCTCGGTTCCCTCGACTTGTGCAGGTGACCTCAGGGAGCTTCTCATGGTGCCTCTGAGAAGTCAGGGAAACTGTGGAGGTGGGAGGGGCCTCTCGGGACTCCACTGGGGTTGGTGCATTGGAAGAGGGCCTCATCTCCAGTTGAGGCAGGAACCTCAGGCTTCCTCTGATTTCAGACTCCCGAACGCAAGGTCCTGCAGACTTGGGAACAGGAGAGTCAAGCCTCGTCCTCGGTTGAGGCATGGATTTCGGCTTGCCTCTCCAGGTGTTCACGGGGTGAGAGGCCACTTGTCGAGTTGTATTTGAAACCAGGGTTTTTTTCAGACGATGCACGGGGGAGTCACTGCCCCTTTCATGTTGACTTCATTCACAGGGTGGAGTTCGAAGAGGTGTCCGGGCATCGGGTTCTTAACAATACGGGACCTGGAAATCGGGGTCCTTCGGAATGTGGAACCACCCACGAGGCCGCGTCTGGAATTTTGATCGTGAGACCGGCTTATCCTGAGGAGCGACAGGAAGGTCAGCAACCCCTTCCAGACAAATCAGGGGAGTCGACCCTCCTGTCCAGAGCAGGAGGGTAGAAGGGGCTCAGAGGAAGTGGTGCCGGAAAACCTCGGTGCTCCATTCCAGGGAGACCGGTATGTTGGGGAACTTTGTGGGTCGCATCAAGGGTGCCAAGTACCGTATGGACCTCCAATTCTTAACGTGGGACTTCTCCTGAGATGCTGTAGCGGGAAAGGGTTTCATCTTGCGATGACTGGGGAACCACGTGGTTTTTCTCGAGTTGCGGCGGGATTCTCGAGTTACGACGGGGAATTCAGGATGCCTCTTGTGTTGGCCCAGGGAAGTCCAATCTTCCATTCGAGTTGCGAAGGAAAGCTGGGGATTGCTCTCGAGTGACTGCAGGGCAAATAGACCTCATCTAGGCTTGTGTCCAGAAGTCAGCGTTCCTTTCCAGGGTCGACAGGGATCTCGGGGTTGCATTCCAGACCCACCCGGGGAGACAGGCATTCATCTCGAGTGGAAGCAATGAACCCCGATCTGCTCTCGAGTCGCGACGGGTATCTCTTGGATCTCACTGAGTGGACTAAAGGGAGTCAAGCCTCCTGAGGCGTTTGGAGAGAGGTCACGAGATTGGTCTGTAGGCCATGCAGGAGACGAAGGCCCTCGTCTCGCGATGACGGGCGAGTATCCGGGTTTTTCTCGAGCGGCGGCCCCAGTGTGCGGTTTCTCACGAGGTACGATGGCGAGGTCAGTGAGCCTCTGGTGGGGCGCCAGGGAAGTCGGATCTCCATGCGAGTGGCGAGGGGGAGCTCGTCATTGCTCTTGAGTCATGGTGAGGGAATCTGGCCTTGAGACGTGTTGAAGAAGGTCTCTCGAGGTCTTGCTCGGGTTGAGGCAGGGAAGCATGGGTTCCTTCGACTTGTGCAGGTGACCTCAGGAGGCTGCTCATGGTGGCTCTGAGAAGTCAGGGAAACTGGAGGTGGGAGGGGCCTCTCGGGACTCTACTGGGTTTGGTGCATTGCAAGAGGGCCTCATCTCCAGTTGAGGCAGGAACCTCAGGGTTCCTCTGATTTCAGACTCCGATGGCAGGGTCCCTGCAGACTGGGGACAGGAGAGTCAGGCCTCGTCTTGGGTTGAGGCATGGAACTCCGCTTGCCTCTGGAGGTGTTCACGTGGTGAAAGGCCAGTTGTCGAGCTGTATTTGGAACCTGGGGTTTTTTCTGGACGATGCATGGGCGAGTCACTGCCCCTTCGTGTTGACTTCATTCACAGGGTGGAGTTCGAAGAGGTGTGCGGGCATCGGGTTCATATCAAGAGGGGACCGGGAAATCACAGTCCTTCGGAATGTGGAACTACCCACGAGGCCACGTCTGTGAATTTCGTCGTGAGACCGGCCTCATCCTGAGGTGCAACCGGAAGGTCGGCAACCCCTTCCAGACAAAGCAGAGGAGTCGACCCTCCTGTCGAGATCAAGAGGGTAGAAGGGGCTCAGAGGAAGTGGTGCCGGAAAACCTCGGTGTTCCTCTCGAGGGAGACCGGTATGTCCCGGAACTTTGTGGGTCGCATCAAGCGTGCCAAGTACCTTTTCGACCTCCATTTCTTAACGTGGGACTTGTCCTGAGACGCTGTAGCGGGAAAGGGATTCATCTTGCAATGACGGGGGAACCACGTGGTTTTTCTCGAGTTGCGGCGGGATTCTCGAGTTACCGCGGCGAATTCAGGATGCCTCTTGTGTTGGCCCAGGGAAGTCCAATCTTCCATTCGAGTTGCGAAGGAAAGCTGGGGATTGCTCTCGAGTGACTGCAGGGCAAATAGACCTCATCTAGGCTTGTGTCCAGAAGCCAGTGTTCCTCTCCAGGGGCGACACAGATCTCGAGGTTGCATTCCAGACTGACCCAGGGAGTCATGCCTGTTCGCGAGTGGAAGCAAAGTCCTCCATTCTCCTCTGGAGCAGTGACGGGTATTTGTTGGAGCCCACAGAGTGGTCTAAAAGGAGCCATTCCTCCTGTGGAGTTTGGAAAGTGGAATCGGGATTGCGCTCTAGGACATGGGGGAAACGAAGGCCCTCATCTCGGGATGACGGGGGACTTTCGGGGTTTTTCTCGAGCGGTGGCCCCAGTGTGGGGCTTCTCACGAGGTACGACGCCAAGCTCAGTGAGCCTATCGTGGGGCACCAGGGAAGTCGGGTCTCCATGCGAGTGGCGAGGGGGTGCGGGTCATTGCTCTCGAGTCATGGTAGGGGAATCGGGCCTCGAGACGCGTTGAAGAAGGACTCTCGAGGTCTTTCTCGGGTGGCGGCAGGAAACCCTCGGTTCCCTCGACTTGTGCAGGTGACTTCAGGGAGCTTCTCACGGTGCTTCTGAGAAGTCAGGGAAACTCTGGAGGTGGGAGGGGCCTCTCGGGACTCCATTGGGGTTTGTGCATTGGAAGAGGGCCTCATCTCCAGGTGAGGCAGGAACCTCAGGGTTCCTGTGATTTCAGACTCCGAACGCAGGGTCCCTGCAGACTTGGGACAGGAGAGTCAGGCCTGGTCTTGGGTTGAGGCATGGAACTTCCCTAGCCTCTCGAGGTGTTCAGGGGGTGAGACGCCACTTGTCGAGCTGTATATGGAACCTGGGAGTTTTTCCGGAAGATGCTCGGGTGAGTCACTGCCCCTTCGTGTTGACTTCATTCACAGGGTGGAGTTCGAAGTGGTGTCCGGGCATCGGGTTCATATCAAGAGGGGACCGGGAAATCGCGGTCCTTCGGAATGTGGAACCACCCACGAGGCCACGTCTGGAATTTCGTCGTGAGACCGGCCTCATCCTGAGGTGCGACCGGATGGTCGGCAACCCATTGCAGACAAAGCAGAGGAGTCGACCCTCCTATCGAGATCAGGAGGGTAGAAGCGGCTCGGAGGAAGTGGTGCTGGAAAACCTCGGTGTTCCTCTCGAGGGAGACCGGTATGTCCCGGAACTTTGTGGGTCGCATCAAGGGTGCCAAGTACCGTATGGACCTCCAACTCTTAACGTGGGACTTCTGCTGAGACGCTGTAGCGGGAAAGGGCTTCATCTTTCGATGACGGGGGAACCACGTGGTTTTTCTCGAGTTGCGGCGGGATTCTCGAGTTACGACGGGGAATTCAGGATGCCTCTTGTGTTGGCCCAGGGACGTCCAATCTTCCATGCGAGTTGCGAAGGAAAGCTGGGGATTGCTCTCGAGTGACTGCAGGGCCAATAGACCTCATCTAGGCTTGTGTCCAGAAGCCAGTGTTCCTCTCCATGGGCGACCGGGATCTCGGGGTTGCATTCCAGACGCACCCGGGGAGACAGGCATTCATCTCGAGTGGAAGCAAAGAACTCCGCTCTGCTCTCGAGTCGCGACGGGTATCTCTTGGAGCTCACTGGGTGGACTAAAGGGAGTCAAGCCTCCTGAGGCGTTTGGAGAGAGGTCGCGAGATTGGCCTCTAGGCCATGCAGGAGACGAAGGCCCTCATCTCGCGATGACGGGGGAGTCCCGTGGTTTTTCTCGAGCGGAGGCCCCAGTGTGCAGTTTCTCATGAGGTACAACGGCGAGGTCAGTGAGCCTCTGGTGGGGCGCCAGGGAAGTCGGGTCTCCATGCTAGTGGCGAGGGGGAGCGCGTCATTGCTCTTGAGTCATGGTAGGGGAATCTGGCCTCGAGACGTGTTGAAGAAGGTCTCTCGAGGACTTTTTCCGGTTGAGGCAGGAAACCCTGGGTTCCCTGGACTAGTGCTGGTGACCTCTGGGGGCGTCTCATGGTGGCTCTGAGAAGTCAGGTAAACTGGAGGTGGGCGGGGCCTCTCGGGACACCATTGGGTTTGGTTCAGTGGAAGACGGTGGAGGAGGATACGGAAACCGCAGAAATGACGGACAGTCGAGTTGGCGGGGACAATTGGGACCTCTTCCCGCCCGCGCGCTTTCGGTTTTCAGTCAGGTCCGCTGCTCTTGTATATCTGGGGGAAAGCAGCCCTTTCTGTATCAGAGGTTTTCTGACCAGCTCAGTCATGTCTGGAAGAGGAAAAGGCGGCAAAGGCTTAGGCAAGGGTGGTGCCAAGCGCCACCGCAAAGTCTTGAGAGATAACATCCAAGGCATCACCAAGCCCGCCATTCGGCGCCTTGCTCGGCGTGGGGGAGTCAAACGCATTTCCGGCCTCATTTACGAGGAGACCCGAGGCGTGTTGAAGGTGTTTCTGGAGAATGTTATTCGGGACGCGGTCACCTACACAGAGCACGCCAAGCGCAAGACGGTCACTGCCATGGACGTAGTCTACGCGCTAAAGCGGCAGGGACGCACCCTCTACGGCTCAACTCATCTCCAGTTCAGGCAGGAACCTCAGGGTTCCTGTGATTTCAGACTCCGATCGCAGGGTCCCTGCAGACTTGGGACAGGAGAGTCAGGCCTGGTCTTGGGTTGAGGCATGGAACTCCGCTAGCCTCTGGAGGTGTTCACTGGGTGAGAGGCCACTTGGCGAACTGTATTTGGTACCTGGGGTTTTTCCGTACGATGCTCGGCGGATCACTGCCCCTTCGTGTTGACTTCATTCACAGGGTGGAGTTCGAAGAAGTGTCTGGGCATTGGGTTCTTATCGAGAGGGGACTGGATATCGGGGTCCTTCGGAATGTGGAACCACCCATGAGGCCACGTCTGGAATTTCGTCGTGAGACCGGCCTCATCCGGAAGGTCGGCAAACCCTTCCAGACAAAGCAGGGGAGTCGACCCTCCTGTCCAGAGCAGGAGGGTAGAAGGGGCTCAGAGGAAGTGGTGCCAGAAAACCTCGGTGCTCCTTTCCAGGGAGACCGGTATGTTGGGGAACTTTGTGGGTCGCATCAAGGGTGCCAAGTACCGTTTCGACCTCCAATTCTTAACGTGGGACTTCTCCTGAGACGCTGTAGCGGGAAAGGGCTTCGTCTTGCGATGACGGGGGAACCACGTGGTTTTTCTCGAGTTGCGGTGGGATTCTCGAGTTACGACGGGGAATTCAGGATGCCTCTTGTGTTGGCCCAGGGAAGTCCAATCGTCCATTGGAGTTGCGAAGGAAAGCTGGGGATTGCTCTCGGGTGACTGCAGGGCCAATAGACCTCATCTAGGCTTGTTTCCAGAAGCCAATGTTCCTCTCCAGGGTCGACAGGGATCTCGGGATTGCATTCCAGAGGCACCCGGGGAGACAGGCATTCACTCGAGTGGAAGCATAGAACCCCGCTCTACTCTCGAGTCGCGACGGGTATCTCTTGGAGCTCACTGAGTGGAATAAAGGCAGTCAAGCCTCCTGAGGCGTTTGGAGAGAGGAATCGGGATTGCGTTCTAGGCCATGGGGGAAACGAAGGCCCTCATCTCGGGATGACGGGGGAGTCGTGGGGTTCTTCTCGAGCGGCGGCCCCAGTGTGTGGTTTCTCACGAGGTACGATGGCGAGGTCAGTGAGCCTCTGGTGGGGCGCCAGGGAAGTCGGGTCTCCATGCCAGTGGCGAGGGGGAGCGCGTCATTGCTCTCGAGTCATGGTAGGGGAATCGGGCCTCGAGACGCGTTGAAGAAGTTCTCTCCATATCTTTCTCGGGTTGAGGCAGGAAACCCTCGGTTCCCTCGACTTGTGCAGGTGACCTCAGGGAGTTTCTCATGGTGCCTCTGAGAAGTCAGGGAACCTGTGGAGGTGGGAGGGGCCTCTCGGGACTCCACTGGGGTTGGTGCATTGGAAGAGGGCCTCATCTCCAGGTGAGGCAGGAACCTCAGGGTTCCTGTGATTTCAGACTCCGAACACAGGGTCCCTGCAGACTTGGGACAGGAGAGTCAGGCCTGGTCTTGGGTTGAGGCATGGAACTCCGCTAGCCTCTGGAGGTGTTCACGGGGTGAGAGGACACTTGTCGAGTTGTATTTGGAACCTGGGGTTTTTCCGGATGATGCACGGGGGAGTCACTGCCCCTTCGTGTTGACTTCATTCACAGGGTGGAGTTCGAAGAGGTGTACGGGCATCGGGTTCTTATCAAGAGGGGACCTGGAAATCGGGGTCCTTCGGAATGTGGAACCACCCACGAGGCCACGTCTGGAATTTCGTCGTGAGACCGGCCTCATCCTGAGTTGCGACCGGAAGGTCGGGAACCCCTTCCAGACAAAGCAGGGCAGTCGACCCTCCTGTGGAGATCAGGAGGGTAGAAGGGGCTCAGAGTAAGTGGTGCCAGAAAACCTCGGTGTTCGTCTCGAGGGAAACCAGTATGTCGGGGAACTTTGTGGGTTGCATCAAGGATGCCAAGTACCGTTTGGACCTCCAATTCTTAACGTGGGACTTCTCCTGAGACGCTGAGGCGGGAAAGGGCTTCATCTTACGATGACGGGGGAACCACGTGGTTTTTCTGGAGTTGTCACGCGATTCTCGAGTTACGACTGGGAATTCAGGATGCCTCTTTTGTTGGCCCAGGGAAGTCCAATGTTCCATTCGAGTTTCGAAGGAAAGCTGGGGATTGCTCGCGAGTGACTGCGGGGCAAATAGACCTCATCTAGGCTGGTGTCCAGAAGCCAATGTTCCTCTCCAGGGGCGACACAGATCTCGGGGTTGCATTCTAGACTCACCCAGGGAGTCAGGCCTAGTCTCGAGTGTAAGCAAAGACCTCCATTCTCCTCTGTAGTAGTGACGGGTATTTGTTGGAGCACACAGAGTGGCCTAAACGTAGCCACTCCTCCTGTGGAGTTTGGAGAGAGGAATCGGGATTGCGCTCTAGGCCATGGGGGAAAAGGAATGCCCTCATCTCGGGATGACGGAGGAGTCTCGGGGTTTTTCTCGAGCGGCAGCCGCAGTGTGGGGTTTCTCACGAGGTACCACGCCAAGCTCAGTGAGCCTCTCGTGGGGCACCAGGGAAGTCGGGTCTCCAGCAAGTGGCGAGGGGGATCGCGTCATTGCACTTGAGTCATGATAGGGGAAACTGGCCTTGAGATGTTGTGAAGAAGGTCTCTCGAGGTCTTTCTCGGGTGGCGGCAGGAAACCCTCGGTTCCCTCGACTTGTGCAGGTGACCTCAGGGAGCTTCTCATGGTGCCTCTGAGAAGTCAGGGAAACTGTGGAGGTGGGAGGGGCCTCTCGGGACTCCACTGGGGTTGGTGCATTGGAAGAGGGCCTCATCTCCAGTTGAGGCAGGAACCTCAGGCTTCCTCTGATTTCAGACTCCGAACGCAAGGTCCCTGCAGACTTGGGACAGGAGAGTCAAGCCTCGTCCTCGGTTGAGGCATGGATTTCGGCTTGCCTCTCCAGGTGTTCACGGGGTGAGAGGCCACTTGTCGAGTTGTATTTGAAACCAGGGGTTTTTTTCAGACGATGCACGGGGGAGTCACTGCCCCTTCATGTTGACTTCATTCACAGGGTGGAGTTCGAAGAGGTGTCCGGGCATCGGGTTCTTAACAATACGGGACCTGGAAATCGGGGTCCTTCGGAATGTGGAACCACCCACGAGGCCGCGTCTGGAATTTGATCGTGAGACCGGCCTTATCCTGAGGAGCGACCGGAAGGTCAGCAACCCCTTCCAGACAAATCAGGGGAGTCGACCCTCCTGTCCAGAGCAGGAGGGTAGAAGGGGCTCAGAGGAAGTGGTGCCGGAAAACCTCGGTGCTCCATTCCAGGGAGACCGGTATGTTGGGGAACTTTGTGGGTCGCATCAAGGGTGCCAAGTACCGTATGGACCTCCAATTCTTAACGTGGGACTTCTCCTGAGATGCTGTAGCGGGAAAGGGTTTCATCTTGCGATGACTGGGGAACCACGTGGTTTTTCTCGAGTTGCGGCGGGATTCTCGAGTTACGACGGGGAATTCAGGATGCCTCTTGTGTTGGCCCAGGGAAGTCCAATCTTCCATTCGAGTTGCGAAGGAAAGCTGGGGATTGCTCTCGAGTGACTGCAGGGCAAATAGACCTCATCTAGGCTTGTGTCCAGAAGTCAGCGTTCCTTTCCAGGGTCGACAGGGATCTCGGGGTTGCATTCCAGACCCACCCGGGGAGACAGGCATTCATCTCGAGTGGAAGCAATGAACCCCGATCTGCTCTCGAGTCGCGACGGGTATCTCTTGGATCTCACTGAGTGGACTAAAGGGAGTCAAGCCTCCTGAGGCGTTTGGAGAGAGGTCACGAGATTGGTCTGTAGGCCATGCAGGAGACGAAGGCCCTCGTCTCGCGATGACGGGCGAGTATCCGGGTTTTTCTCGAGCGGCGGCCCCAGTGTGCGGTTTCTCACGAGGTACGATGGCGAGGTCAGTGAGCCTCTGGTGGGGCGCCAGGGAAGTCGGATCTCCATGCGAGTGGCGAGGGGGAGCTCGTCATTGCTCTTGAGTCATGGTGAGGGAATCTGGCCTTGAGACGTGTTGAAGAAGGTCTCTCGAGGTCTTGCTCGGGTTGAGGCAGGGAAGCATGGGTTCCTTCGACTTGTGCAGGTGACCTCAGGAGGCTGCTCATGGTGGCTCTGAGAAGTCAGGGAAACTGGAGGTGGGAGGGGCCTCTCGGGACTCTACTGGGTTTGGTGCATTGCAAGAGGGCCTCATCTCCAGTTGAGGCAGGAACCTCAGGGTTCCTCTGATTTCAGACTCCGATGGCAGGGTCCCTGCAGACTGGGGACAGGAGAGTCAGGCCTCGTCTTGGGTTGAGGCATGGAACTCCGCTTGCCTCTGGAGGTGTTCACGTGGTGAAAGGCCAGTTGTCGAGCTGTATTTGGAACCTGGGGTTTTTTCTGGACGATGCATGGGCGAGTCACTGCCCCTTCGTGTTGACTTCATTCACAGGGTGGAGTTCGAAGAGGTGTGCGGGCATCGGGTTCATATCAAGAGGGGACCGGGAAATCACAGTCCTTCGGAATGTGGAACTACCCACGAGGCCACGTCTGTGAATTTCGTCGTGAGACCGGCCTCATCCTGAGGTGCAACCGGAAGGTCGGCAACCCCTTCCAGACAAAGCAGAGGAGTCGACCCTCCTGTCGAGATCAAGAGGGTAGAAGGGGCTCAGAGGAAGTGGTGCCGGAAAACCTCGGTGTTCCTCTCGAGGGAGACCGGTATGTCCCGGAACTTTGTGGGTCGCATCAAGCGTGCCAAGTACCTTTTCGACCTCCATTTCTTAACGTGGGACTTGTCCTGAGACGCTGTAGCGGGAAAGGGATTCATCTTGCAATGACGGGGGAACCACGTGGTTTTTCTCGAGTTGCGGCGGGATTCTCGAGTTACCGCGGCGAATTCAGGATGCCTCTTGTGTTGGCCCAGGGAAGTCCAATCTTCCATTCGAGTTGCGAAGGAAAGCTGGGGATTGCTCTCGAGTGACTGCAGGGCAAATAGACCTCATCTAGGCTTGTGTCCAGAAGCCAGTGTTCCTCTCCAGGGGCGACACAGATCTCGAGGTTGCATTCCAGACTGACCCAGGGAGTCATGCCTGTTCGCGAGTGGAAGCAAAGTCCTCCATTCTCCTCTGGAGCAGTGACGGGTATTTGTTGGAGCCCACAGAGTGGTCTAAAAGGAGCCATTCCTCCTGTGGAGTTTGGAAAGTGGAATCGGGATTGCGCTCTAGGACATGGGGGAAACGAAGGCCCTCATCTCGGGATGACGGGGGACTTTCGGGGTTTTTCTCGAGCGGTGGCCCCAGTGTGGGGCTTCTCACGAGGTACGACGCCAAGCTCAGTGAGCCTATCGTGGGGCACCAGGGAAGTCGGGTCTCCATGCGAGTGGCGAGGGGGTGCGGGTCATTGCTCTCGAGTCATGGTAGGGGAATCGGGCCTCGAGACGCGTTGAAGAAGGACTCTCGAGGTCTTTCTCGGGTGGCGGCAGGAAACCCTCGGTTCCCTCGACTTGTGCAGGTGACCTCAGGGAGTTTCTCACGGTGCCTCTGAGAAGTCAGGGAAACTCTGGAGGTGGGAGGGGCCTCTCGGGACTCCATTGGGGTTTGTGCATTGGAAGAGGGCCTCATCTCCAGGTGAGGCAGGAACCTCAGGGTTCCTGTGATTTCAGACTCCGAACGCAGGGTCCCTGCAGACTTGGGACAGGAGAGTCAGGCCTGGTCTTGGGTTGAGGCACGGAACTTCCCTAGCCTCTCGAGGTGTTCAGGGGGTGAGACGCCACTTGTCGAGCTGTATATGGAACCTGGGAGTTTTTCCGGAAGATGCTCGGGTGAGTCACTGCCCCTTCGTGTTGACTTCATTCACAGGGTGGAGTTCGAAGTGGTGTCCGGGCATCGGGTTCATATCAAGAGGGGACCGGGAAATCGCGGTCCTTCGGAATGTGGAACCACCCACGAGGCCACGTCTGGAATTTCGTCGTGAGACCGGCCTCATCCTGAGGTGCGACCGGATGGTCGGCAACCCATTGCAGACAAAGCAGAGGAGTCGACCCTCCTATCGAGATCAGGAGGGTAGAAGCGGCTCGGAGGAAGTGGTGCTGGAAAACCTCGGTGTTCCTCTCGAGGGAGACCGGTATGTCCCGGAACTTTGTGGGTCGCATCAAGGGTGCCAAGTACCGTATGGACCTCCAACTCTTAACGTGGGACTTCTGCTGAGACGCTGTAGCGGGAAAGGGCTTCATCTTTCGATGACGGGGGAACCACGTGGTTTTTCTCGAGTTGCGGCGGGATTCTCGAGTTACGACGGGGAATTCAGGATGCCTCTTGTGTTGGCCCAGGGACGTCCAATCTTCCATGCGAGTTGCGAAGGAAAGCTGGGGATTGCTCTCGAGTGACTGCAGGGCCAATAGACCTCATCTAGGCTTGTGTCCAGAAGCCAGTGTTCCTCTCCATGGGCGACCGGGATCTCGGGGTTGCATTCCAGACGCACCCGGGGAGACAGGCATTCATCTCGAGTGGAAGCAAAGAACTCCGCTCTGCTCTCGAGTCGCGACGGGTATCTCTTGGAGCTCACTGGGTGGACTAAAGGGAGTCAAGCCTCCTGAGGCGTTTGGAGAGAGGTCGCGAGATTGGCCTCTAGGCCATGCAGGAGACGAAGGCCCTCATCTCGCGATGACGGGGGAGTCCCGTGGTTTTTCTCGAGCGGAGGCCCCAGTGTGCAGTTTCTCATGAGGTACAACGGCGAGGTCAGTGAGCCTCTGGTGGGGCGCCAGGGAAGTCGGGTCTCCATGCTAGTGGCGAGGGGGAGCGCGTCATTGCTCTTGAGTCATGGTAGGGGAATCTGGCCTCGAGACGTGTTGAAGAAGGTCTCTCGAGGACTTTTTCCGGTTGAGGCAGGAAACCCTGGGTTCCCTGGACTAGTGCTGGTGACCTCTGGGGGCGTCTCATGGTGGCTCTGAGAAGTCAGGTAAACTGGAGGTGGGCGGGGCCTCTCGGGACACCATTGGGTTTGGTTCAGTGGAAGACGGTGGAGGAGGATACGGAAACCGCAGAAATGACGGACAGTCGAGTTGGCGGGGACAATTGGGACCTCTTCCCGCCCGCGCGCTTTCGGTTTTCAGTCAGGTCCGCTGCTCTTGTATATCTGGGGGAAAGCAGCCCTTTCTGTATCAGAGGTTTTCTGACCAGCTCAGTCATGTCTGGAAGAGGAAAAGGCGGCAAAGGCTTAGGCAAGGGTGGTGCCAAGCGCCACCGCAAAGTCTTGAGAGATAACATCCAAGGCATCACCAAGCCCGCCATTCGGCGCCTTGCTCGGCGTGGGGGAGTCAAACGCATTTCCGGCCTCATTTACGAGGAGACCCGAGGCGTGTTGAAGGTGTTTCTGGAGAATGTTATTCGGGACGCGGTCACCTACACAGAGCACGCCAAGCGCAAGACGGTCACTGCCATGGACGTAGTCTACGCGCTAAAGCGGCAGGGACGCACCCTCTACGGCTCAACTCATCTCCAGTTCAGGCAGGAACCTCAGGGTTCCTGTGATTTCAGACTCCGATCGCAGGGTCCCTGCAGACTTGGGACAGGAGAGTCAGGCCTGGTCTTGGGTTGAGGCATGGAACTCCGCTAGCCTCTGGAGGTGTTCACTGGGTGAGAGGCCACTTGGCGAACTGTATTTGGTACCTGGGGTTTTTCCGTACGATGCTCGGCGGATCACTGCCCCTTCGTGTTGACTTCATTCACAGGGTGGAGTTCGAAGAAGTGTCTGGGCATTGGGTTCTTATCGAGAGGGGACTGGATATCGGGGTCCTTCGGAATGTGGAACCACCCATGAGGCCACGTCTGGAATTTCGTCGTGAGACCGGCCTCATCCGGAAGGTCGGCAAACCCTTCCAGACAAAGCAGGGGAGTCGACCCTCCTGTCCAGAGCAGGAGGGTAGAAGGGGCTCAGAGGAAGTGGTGCCAGAAAACCTCGGTGCTCCTTTCCAGGGAGACCGGTATGTTGGGGAACTTTGTGGGTCGCATCAAGGGTGCCAAGTACCGTTTCGACCTCCAATTCTTAACGTGGGACTTCTCCTGAGACGCTGTAGCGGGAAAGGGCTTCGTCTTGCGATGACGGGGGAACCACGTGGTTTTTCTCGAGTTGCGGTGGGATTCTCGAGTTACGACGGGGAATTCAGGATGCCTCTTGTGTTGGCCCAGGGAAGTCCAATCGTCCATTGGAGTTGCGAAGGAAAGCTGGGGATTGCTCTCGGGTGACTGCAGGGCCAATAGACCTCATCTAGGCTTGTTTCCAGAAGCCAATGTTCCTCTCCAGGGTCGACAGGGATCTCGGGATTGCATTCCAGAGGCACCCGGGGAGACAGGCATTCACTCGAGTGGAAGCATAGAACCCCGCTCTACTCTCGAGTCGCGACGGGTATCTCTTGGAGCTCACTGAGTGGAATAAAGGCAGTCAAGCCTCCTGAGGCGTTTGGAGAGAGGAATCGGGATTGCGTTCTAGGCCATGGGGGAAACGAAGGCCCTCATCTCGGGATGACGGGGGAGTCGTGGGGTTCTTCTCGAGCGGCGGCCCCAGTGTGTGGTTTCTCACGAGGTACGATGGCGAGGTCAGTGAGCCTCTGGTGGGGCGCCAGGGAAGTCGGGTCTCCATGCCAGTGGCGAGGGGGAGCGCGTCATTGCTCTCGAGTCATGGTAGGGGAATCGGGCCTCGAGACGCGTTGAAGAAGTTCTCTCCATATCTTTCTCGGGTTGAGGCAGGAAACCCTCGGTTCCCTCGACTTGTGCAGGTGACCTCAGGGAGTTTCTCATGGTGCCTCTGAGAAGTCAGGGAACCTGTGGAGGTGGGAGGGGCCTCTCGGGACTCCACTGGGGTTGGTGCATTGGAAGAGGGCCTCATCTCCAGGTGAGGCAGGAACCTCAGGGTTCCTGTGATTTCAGACTCCGAACACAGGGTCCCTGCAGACTTGGGACAGGAGAGTCAGGCCTGGTCTTGGGTTGAGGCATGGAACTCCGCTAGCCTCTGGAGGTGTTCACGGGGTGAGAGGACACTTGTCGAGTTGTATTTGGAACCTGGGGTTTTTCCGGATGATGCACGGGGGAGTCACAGCCCCTTCGTGTTGACTTCATTCACAGGGTGGAGTTCGAAGAGGTGTACGGGCATCGGGTTCTTATCAAGAGGGGACCTGGAAATCGGGGTCCTTCGGAATGTGGAACCACCCACGAGGCCACGTCTGGAATTTCGTCGTGAGACCGGCCTCATCCTGAGTTGCGACCGGAAGGTCGGGAACCCCTTCCAGACAAAGCAGGGCAGTCGACCCTCCTGTGGAGATCAGGAGGGTAGAAGGGGCTCAGAGTAAGTGGTGCCAGAAAACCTCGGTGTTCGTCTCGAGGGAAACCAGTATGTCGGGGAACTTTGTGGGTTGCATCAAGGATGCCAAGTACCGTTTGGACCTCCAATTCTTAACGTGGGACTTCTCCTGAGACGCTGAGGCGGGAAAGGGCTTCATCTTACGATGACGGGGGAACCACGTGGTTTTTCTGGAGTTGTAGCGCGATTCTCGAGTTACGACTGGGAATTCAGGATGCCTCTTGTGTTGGCCCAGGGAAGTCCAATGTTCCATTCGAGTTTCGAAGGAAAGCTGGGGATTGCTCGCGAGTGACTGCGGGGCAAATAGACCTCATCTAGGCTGGTGTCCAGAAGCCAATGTTCCTCTCCAGGGGCGACACAGATCTCGGGGTTGCATTCTAGACTCACCCAGGGAGTCAGGCCTAGTCTCGAGTGTAAGCAAAGACCTCCATTCTCCTCTGTAGTAGTGACGGGTATTTGTTGGAGCACACAGAGTGGCCTAAACGTAGCCACTCCTCCTGTGGAGTTTGGAGAGAGGAATCGGGATTGCGCTCTAGGCCATGGGGGAAAAGGAATGCCCTCATCTCGGGATGACGGAGGAGTCTCGGGGTTTTTCTCGAGCGGCAGCCGCAGTGTGGGGTTCCTCACGAGGTACCACGCCAAGCTCAGTGAGCCTCTCGTGGGGCACCAGGGAAGTCGGGTCTCCAGCAAGTGGCGAGGGGGATCGCGTCATTGCACTTGAGTCATGATAGGGGAAACTGGCCTTGAGATGTTGTGAAGAAGGTCTCTCGAGGTCTTTCTCGGGTGGCGGCAGGAAACCCTCGGTTCCCTCGACTTGTGCAGGTGACCTCAGGGAGCTTCTCATGGTGCCTCTGAGAAGTCAGGGAAACTGTGGAGGTGGGAGGGGCCTCTCGGGACTCCACTGGGGTTGGTGCATTGGAAGAGGGCCTCATCTCCAGTTGAGGCAGGAACCTCAGGCTTCCTCTGATTTCAGACTCCGAACGCAAGGTCCCTGCAGACTTGGGACAGGAGAGTCAAGCCTCGTCCTCGGTTGAGGCATGGATTTCGGCTTGCCTCTCCAGGTGTTCACGGGGTGAGAGGCCACTTGTCGAGTTGTATTTGAAACCAGGGGTTTTTTTCGGACGATGCACGGGGGAGTCACTGCCCCTTCATGTTGACTTCATTCACAGGGTGGAGTTCGAAGAGGTGTCCGGGCATCGGGTTCTTAACAATACGGGACCTGGAAATCGGGGTCCTTCGGAATGTGGAACCACCCACGAGGCCGCGTCTGGAATTTGATCGTGAGACCGGCCTTATCCTGAGGAGCGACCGGAAGGTCAGCAACCCCTTCCAGACAAATCAGGGGAGTCGACCCTCCTGTCCAGAGCAGGAGGGTAGAAGGGGCTCAGAGGAAGTGGTGCCGGAAAACCTCGGTGCTCCATTCCAGGGAGACCGGTATGTTGGGGAACTTTGTGGGTCGCATCAAGGGTGCCAAGTACCGTATGGACCTCCAATTCTTAACGTGGGACTTCTCCTGAGATGCTGTAGCGGGAAAGGGTTTCATCTTGCGATGACTGGGGAACCACGTGGTTTTTCTCGAGTTGCGGCGGGATTCTCGAGTTACGACGGGGAATTCAGGATGCCTCTTGTGTTGGCCCAGGGAAGTCCAATCTTCCATTCGAGTTGCGAAGGAAAGCTGGGGATTGCTCTCGAGTGACTGCAGGGCAAATAGACCTCATCTAGGCTTGTGTCCAGAAGTCAGCGTTCCTTTCCAGGGTCGACAGGGATCTCGGGGTTGCATTCCAGACCCACCCGGGGAGACAGGCATTCATCTCGAGTGGAAGCAATGAACCCCGATCTGCTCTCGAGTCGCGACGGGTATCTCTTGGATCTCACTGAGTGGACTAAAGGGAGTCAAGCCTCCTGAGGCGTTTGGAGAGAGGTCACGAGATTGGTCTGTAGGCCATGCAGGAGACGAAGGCCCTCGTCTCGCGATGACGGGCGAGTATCCGGGTTTTTCTCGAGCGGCGGCCCCAGTGTGCGGTTTCTCACGAGGTACGATGGCGAGGTCAGTGAGCCTCTGGTGGGGCGCCAGGGAAGTCGGATCTCCATGCGAGTGGCGAGGGGGAGCTCGTCATTGCTCTTGAGTCATGGTGAGGGAATCTGGCCTTGAGACGTGTTGAAGAAGGTCTCTCGAGGTCTTGCTCGGGTTGAGGCAGGGAAGCATGGGTTCCTTCGACTTGTGCAGGTGACCTCAGGAGGCTGCTCATGGTGGCTCTGAGAAGTCAGGGAAACTGGAGGTGGGAGGGGCCTCTCGGGACTCTACTGGGTTTGGTGCATTGCAAGAGGGCCTCATCTCCAGTTGAGGCAGGAACCTCAGGGTTCCTCTGATTTCAGACTCCGATGGCAGGGTCCCTGCAGACTGGGGACAGGAGAGTCAGGCCTCGTCTTGGGTTGAGGCATGGAACTCCGCTTGCCTCTGGAGGTGTTCACGTGGTGAAAGGCCAGTTGTCGAGCTGTATTTGGAACCTGGGGTTTTTTCTGGACGATGCATGGGCGAGTCACTGCCCCTTCGTGTTGACTTCATTCACAGGGTGGAGTTCGAAGAGGTGTGCGGGCATCGGGTTCATATCAAGAGGGGACCGGGAAATCACAGTCCTTCGGAATGTGGAACTACCCACGAGGCCACGTCTGTGAATTTCGTCGTGAGACCGGCCTCATCCTGAGGTGCAACCGGAAGGTCGGCAACCCCTTCCAGACAAAGCAGAGGAGTCGACCCTCCTGTCGAGATCAAGAGGGTAGAAGGGGCTCAGAGGAAGTGGTGCCGGAAAACCTCGGTGTTCCTCTCGAGGGAGACCGGTATGTCCCGGAACTTTGTGGGTCGCATCAAGCGTGCCAAGTACCTTTTCGACCTCCATTTCTTAACGTGGGACTTGTCCTGAGACGCTGTAGCGGGAAAGGGATTCATCTTGCAATGACGGGGGAACCACGTGGTTTTTCTCGAGTTGCGGCGGGATTCTCGAGTTACCGCGGCGAATTCAGGATGCCTCTTGTGTTGGCCCAGGGAAGTCCAATCTTCCATTCGAGTTGCGAAGGAAAGCTGGGGATTGCTCTCGAGTGACTGCAGGGCAAATAGACCTCATCTAGGCTTGTGTCCAGAAGCCAGTGTTCCTCTCCAGGGGCGACACAGATCTCGAGGTTGCATTCCAGACTGACCCAGGGAGTCATGCCTGTTCGCGAGTGGAAGCAAAGTCCTCCATTCTCCTCTGGAGCAGTGACGGGTATTTGTTGGAGCCCACAGAGTGGTCTAAAAGGAGCCATTCCTCCTGTGGAGTTTGGAAAGTGGAATCGGGATTGCGCTCTAGGACATGGGGGAAACGAAGGCCCTCATCTCGGGATGACGGGGGACTTTCGGGGTTTTTCTCGAGCGGTGGCCCCAGTGTGGGGCTTCTCACGAGGTACGACGCCAAGCTCAGTGAGCCTATCGTGGGGCACCAGGGAAGTCGGGTCTCCATGCGAGTGGCGAGGGGGTGCGGGTCATTGCTCTCGAGTCATGGTAGGGGAATCGGGCCTCGAGACGCGTTGAAGAAGGACTCTCGAGGTCTTTCTCGGGTGGCGGCAGGAAACCCTCGGTTCCCTCGACTTGTGCAGGTGACTTCAGGGAGCTTCTCACGGTGCTTCTGAGAAGTCAGGGAAACTCTGGAGGTGGGAGGGGCCTCTCGGGACTCCATTGGGGTTTGTGCATTGGAAGAGGGCCTCATCTCCAGGTGAGGCAGGAACCTCAGGGTTCCTGTGATTTCAGACTCCGAACGCAGGGTCCCTGCAGACTTGGGACAGGAGAGTCAGGCCTGGTCTTGGGTTGAGGCACGGAACTTCCCTAGCCTCTCGAGGTGTTCAGGGGGTGAGACGCCACTTGTCGAGCTGTATATGGAACCTGGGAGTTTTTCCGGAAGATGCTCGGGTGAGTCACTGCCCCTTCGTGTTGACTTCATTCACAGGGTGGAGTTCGAAGTGGTGTCCGGGCATCGGGTTCATATCAAGAGGGGACCGGGAAATCGCGGTCCTTCGGAATGTGGAACCACCCACGAGGCCACGTCTGGAATTTCGTCGTGAGACCGGCCTCATCCTGAGGTGCGACCGGATGGTCGGCAACCCATTGCAGACAAAGCAGAGGAGTCGACCCTCCTATCGAGATCAGGAGGGTAGAAGCGGCTCGGAGGAAGTGGTGCTGGAAAACCTCGGTGTTCCTCTCGAGGGAGACCGGTATGTCCCGGAACTTTGTGGGTCGCATCAAGGGTGCCAAGTACCGTATGGACCTCCAACTCTTAACGTGGGACTTCTGCTGAGACGCTGTAGCGGGAAAGGGCTTCATCTTTCGATGACGGGGGAACCACGTGGTTTTTCTCGAGTTGCGGCGGGATTCTCGAGTTACGACGGGGAATTCAGGATGCCTCTTGTGTTGGCCCAGGGACGTCCAATCTTCCATGCGAGTTGCGAAGGAAAGCTGGGGATTGCTCTCGAGTGACTGCAGGGCCAATAGACCTCATCTAGGCTTGTGTCCAGAAGCCAGTGTTCCTCTCCATGGGCGACCGGGATCTCGGGGTTGCATTCCAGACGCACCCGGGGAGACAGGCATTCATCTCGAGTGGAAGCAAAGAACTCCGCTCTGCTCTCGAGTCGCGACGGGTATCTCTTGGAGCTCACTGGGTGGACTAAAGGGAGTCAAGCCTCCTGAGGCGTTTGGAGAGAGGTCGCGAGATTGGCCTCTAGGCCATGCAGGAGACGAAGGCCCTCATCTCGCGATGACGGGGGAGTCCCGTGGTTTTTCTCGAGCGGAGGCCCCAGTGTGCAGTTTCTCATGAGGTACAACGGCGAGGTCAGTGAGCCTCTCCTGGGGCGCCAGGGAAGTCGGGTCTCCATGCTAGTGGCGAGGGGGAGCTCGTCATTGCTCTTGAGTCATGGTAGGGGAATCTGGCCTCGAGACGTGTTGAAGAAGGTCTCTCGAGGACTTTTTCCGGTTGAGGCAGGAAACCCTGGGTTCCCTGGACTAGTGCTGGTGACCTCTGGGGGCGTCTCATGGTGGCTCTGAGAAGTCAGGTAAACTGGAGGTGGGCGGGGCCTCTCGGGACACCATTGGGTTTGGTGCAGTGGAAGACGGCCTCATCTCCAGTTCAGGCAGGAACCTCAGGGTTCCTGTGATTTCAGACTCCGATCGCAGGGTCCCTGCAGACTTGGGACAGGAGAGTCAGGCCTGGTCTTGGGTTGAGGCATGGAACTCCGCTAGCCTCTGGAGGTGTTCACTGGGTGAGAGGCCACTTGGCGAACTGTATTTGGTACCTGGGGTTTTTCCGTACGATGCTCGGCGGATCACTGCCCCTTCGTGTTGACTTCATTCACAGGGTGGAGTTCGAAGAAGTGTCTGGGCATTGGGTTCTTATCGAGAGGGGACTGGATATCGGGGTCCTTCGGAATGTGGAACCACCCATGAGGCCACGTCTGGAATTTCGTCGTGAGACCGGCCTCATCCGGAAGGTCGGCAAACCCTTCAAGACAAAGCAGGGGAGGCGACCCTCCTGTCCAGAGCAGGAGGGTAGAAGGGTCTCAGAGGAAGTGGTGCCGGAAAACCTCGGTGCTCCTTTCCAGGGAGACCGGTATGTTGGGGAACTTTGTGGGTCGCATCAAGGGTGCCAAGTACCGTTTCGACCTCCAATTCTTAACGTGGGACTTCTCCTGAGACGCTGTAGCGGGAAAGGGCTTCGTCTTGCGATGACGGGGGAACCACGTGGTTTTTCTCGAGTTGCGGTGGGATTCTCGAGTTACGACGGGGAATTCAGGATGCCTCTTGTGTTGGCCCAGGGAAGTCCAATCGTCCATTGGAGTTGCGAAGGAAAGCTGGGGATTGCTCTCGGGTGACTGCAGGGCCAATAGACCTCATCTAGGCTTGTTTCCAGAAGCCAATGTTCCTCTCCAGGGTCGACAGGGATCTCGGGATTGCATTCCAGAGGCACCCGGGGAGACAGGCATTCACTCGAGTGGAAGCATAGAACCCCGCTCTACTCTCGAGTCGCGACGGGTATCTCTTGGAGCTCACTGAGTGGACTAAAGGCAGTCAAGCCTCCTGAGGCGTTTGGAGAGAGGAATCGGGATTGTGTTCTAGGCCATGGGGGAAACGAAGGCCCTCATCTCGGGATGACGGAGGAGTCGTGGGGTTCTTCTCGAGCGGCGGCCCCAGTGTGTGGTTTCTCACGAGGTACGATGGCGAGGTCAGTGAGCCTCTGGTGGGGGCCAGGGAAGTCGGGTCTCCATGCCAGTGGCGAGGGGGAGCGCGTCATTGCTCTCGAGTCATGGTAGGGGAATCGGGCCTCGAGACGCGTTGAAGAAGTTCTCTCCATATCTTTCTCGGGTTGAGGCAGGAAACCCTCGGTTCCCTCGACTTGTGCAGGTGACCTCAGGGAGTTTCTCATGGTGCCTCTGAGAAGTCAGGGAACCTGTGGAGGTGGGAGGGGCCTCTCGGGACTCCACTGGGGTTGGTGCATTGGAAGAGGGCCTCATCTCCAGGTGAGGCAGGAACCTCAGGGTTCCTGTGATTTCAGACTCCGAACACAGGGTCCCTGCAGACTTGGGACAGGAGAGTCAGGCCTGGTCTTGGGTTGAGGCATGGAACTCCGCTAGCCTCTGGAGGTGTTCACGGGGTGAGAGGACACTTGTCGAGTTGTATTTGGAACCTGGGGTTTTTCCGGATGATGCACGGGGGAGTCACTGCCCCTTCGTGTTGACTTCATTCACAGGGTGGAGTTCGAAGTGGTGTCCGGGCATCGGGTTCTTAACAATACGGGACCTGGAAATCGGGGTCCTTCGGAATGTGGAACCACCCACGAGGCCGCGTCTGGAATTTGATCGTGAGACCGGCCTTATCCTGAGGAGCGACCGGAAGGTCAGCAACCCCTTCCAGACAAATCAGGGGAGTCGACCCTCCTGTCCAGAGCAGGAGGGTAGAAGGGGCTCAGAGGAAGTGGTGCCGGAAAACCTCGGTGCTCCATTCCAGGGAGACCGGTATGTTGGGGAACTTTGTGGGTCGCAT
The DNA here is from genome assembly GCF_002263795.3 of Bos taurus. Taxonomy (NCBI): domain Eukaryota; kingdom Metazoa; phylum Chordata; class Mammalia; order Artiodactyla; family Bovidae; genus Bos; species Bos taurus. Next base: position 36,745 of record NW_020192218.1, on the reverse strand, counting down.
CAAGGGTGCCAAGTACCGTATGGACCTCCAATTCTTAACGTGGGACTTCTCCTGAGATGCTGTAGCGGGAAAGGGTTTCATCTTGCGATGACTGGGGAACCACGTGGTTTTTCTCGAGTTGCGGCGGGATTCTCGAGTTACGACGGGGAATTCAGGATGCCTCTTGTGTTGGCCCAGGGAAGTCCAATCTTCCATTCGAGTTGCGAAGGAAAGCTGGGGATTGCTCTCGAGTGACTGCAGGGCCAATAGACCTCATCTAGGCTTGTGTCCAGAAGTCAACGTTCCTTTCCAGGGTCGACAGGGATCTCGGGGTTGCATTCCAGACCCACCCGGGGAGACAGGCATTCATCTCGAGTGGAAGCAATGAACCCCGATCTGCTCTCGAGTCGCGACGGGTATCTCTTGGATCTCACTGAGTGGACTAAAGGGAGTCAAGCCTCCTGAGGCGTTTGGAGAGAGGTCACGAGATTGGTCTGTAGGCCATGCAGGAGACGAAGGCCCTCGTCTCGCGATGACGGGCGAGTATCCGGGTTTTTCTCGAGCGGCGGCCCCAGTGTGCGGTTTCTCACGAGGTACGATGGCGAGGTCAGTGAGCCTCTGGTGGGGCGCCAGGGAAGTCGGATCTCCATGCGAGTGGCGAGGGGGAGCTCGTCATTGCTCTTGAGTCATGGTGAGGGAATCTGGCCTTGAGACGTGTTGAAGAAGGTCTCTCGAGGTCTTGCTCGGGTTGAGGCAGGGAAGCATGGGTTCCTTCGACTTGTGCAGGTGACCTCAGGAGGCTGCTCATGGTGGCTCTGAGAAGTCAGGGAAACTGGAGGTGGGAGGGGCCTCTCGGGACTCTACTGGGTTTGGTGCATTGCAAGAGGGCCTCATCTCCAGTTGAGGCAGGAACCTCAGGGTTCCTCTGATTTCAGACTCCGATGGCAGGGTCCCTGCAGACTGGGGACAGGAGAGTCAGGCCTCGTCTTGGGTTGAGGCATGGAACTCCGCTTGCCTCTGGAGGTGTTCACGTGGTGAAAGGCCAGTTGTCGAGCTGTATTTGGAACCTGGGGTTTTTTCTGGACGATGCATGGGCGAGTCACTGCCCCTTCGTGTTGACTTCATTCACAGGGTGGAGTTCGAAGAGGTGTGCGGACATCGGGTTCATATCAAGAGGGGACCGGGAAATCACAGTCCTTCGGAATGTGGAACTACCCACGAGGCCACATCTGTGAATTTCGTCATGAGACCGGCCTCATCCTGAGGTGCAACCGGAAGGTCGGCAACCCCTTCCAGACAAAGCAGAGGAGTCGACCCTCCTGTCGAGATCAAGAGGGTAGAAGGGGCTCAGAGGAAGTGGTGCCGGAAAACCTCGGTGTTCCTCTAGAGGGAGACCGGTATGTCCCGGAACTTTGTGGGTCGCATCAAGCGTGCCAAGTACCTTTTCGACCTCCATTTCTTAACGTGGGACTTGTCCTGAGACGCTGTAGCGGGAAAGGGATTCATCTTGCAATGACGGGGGAACCACGTGGTTTTTCTCGAGTTGCGGCGGGATTCTCGAGTTACCGCGGCGAATTCAGGATGCCTCTTGTGTTGGCCCAGGGAAGTCCAATCTTCCATTCGAGTTGCGAAGGAAAGCTGGGGATTGCTCTCGAGTGACTGCAGGGCAAATAGACCTCATCTAGGCTTGTGTCCAGAAGCCAGTGTTCCTCTCCAGGGGCGACACAGATCTCGAGGTTGCATTCCAGACTGACCCAGGGAGTCATGCCTGTTCGCGAGTGGAAGCAAAGTCCTCCATTCTCCTCTGGAGCAGTGACGGGTATTTGTTGGAGCCCACAGAGTGGTCTAAAAGGAGCCATTCCTCCTGTGGAGTTTGGAAAGTGGAATCGGGATTGCGCTCTAGGACATGGGGGAAACGAAGGCCCTCATCTCGGGATGACGGGGGACTTTCGGGGATTTTCTCGAGCAGTGGCCCCAGTGTGGGGCTTCTCACGAGGTACGACGCCAAGCTCAGTGAGCCTATCGTGGGGCACCAGGGAAGTCGGGTCTCCATGCGAGTGGCGAGGGGGTGCGGGTCATTGCTCTCGAGTCATGGTAGGGGAATCGGGCCTCGAGACGCGTTGAAGAAGGACTCTCGAGGTCTTTCTCGGGTGGCGGCAGGAAACCCTCGGTTCCCTCGACTTGTGCAGGTGACTTCAGGGAGCTTCTCACGGTGCTTCTGAGAAGTCAGGGAAACTCTGGAGGTGGGAGGGGCCTCTCGGGACTCCATTGGGGTTTGTGCATTGGAAGAGGGCCTCATCTCCAGGTGAGGCAGGAACCTCAGGGTTCCTGTGATTTCAGACTCCGAACACAGGGTCCCTGCAGACTTGGGACAGGAGAGTCAGGCCTGGTCTTGGGTTGAGGCACGGAACTCCGCTAGCCTCTGGAGGTGTTCACGGGGTGAGAGGACACTTGTCGAGTTGTATTTGGAACCTGGGGTTTTTCCGGATGATGCACGGGGGAGTCACTGCCCCTTCGTGTTGACTTCATTCACAGGGTGGAGTTCGAAGAGGTGTACGGGCATCGGGTTCTTATCAAGAGGGGACCTGGAAATCGGGGTCCTTCGGAATGTGGAACCACCCACGAGGCCACGTCTGGAATTTCGTCGTGAGACCGGCCTCATCCTGAGTTGCGACCGGAAGGTCGGGAACCCCTTCCAGACAAAGCAGGGCAGTCGACCCTCCTGTGGAGATCAGGAGGGTAGAAGGGGCTCAGAGTAAGTGGTGCCAGAAAACCTCGGTGTTCGTCTCGAGGGAAACCAGTATGTCGGGGAACTTTGTGGGTTGCATCAAGGATGCCAAGTACCGTTTGGACCTCCAATTCTTAACGTGGGACTTGTCCTGAGACGCTGTAGCGGGAAAGGGATTCATCTTGCAATGACGGGGGAACCACGTGGTTTTTCTGGAGTTGCGGCGGGATTCTCGAGTTACCGCGGCGAATTCAGGATGCCTCTTGTGTTGGCCCAGGGAAGTCCAATCTTCCATTCGAGTTTGCGAAGGAAAGCTGGGGATTGCTCTCGAGTGACTGCAGGGCAAATAGACCTCATCTAGGCTTGTGTCCAGAAGCCAGTGTTCCTCTCCAGGGGTGACACAGATCTCGAGGGTGCATTCCAGACTGACCCAGGGAGTCATGCCTGTTCGCGAGTGTAAGCAAAGACCTCCATTCTCCTCTGTAGTAGTGACGGGTATTTGTTGGAGCACCCAGAGTGGCCTAAACGTAGCCACTCCTCCTGTGGAGTTTGGAGAGAGGAATCGGGATTGCGCTCTAGGCCATGGGGGAAAAGGAATGCCCTCATCTCGGGATGACGGAGGAGTCTCGGGGCTTTTTCTCGAGCGGCAGCCGCAGTGTGGGGTTTCTCACGAGGTACCACGCCAAGCTCAGTGAGCCTCTCGTGGGGCACCAGAGAAGTCGGGTCTCCAGCAAGTGGCGAGGGGGATCGCGTCATTGCACTTGAGTCATGATAGGGGAAACTGGCCTTGAGATGTTGTGAAGAAAGTCTCTCGAGGTCTTTCTCGGGTGGCGGCAGGAAACCCTCGGTTCCCTCGACTTGTGCAGGTGACCTCAGGGAGCTTCTCATGGTGCCTCTGAGAAGTCAGGGAAACTGTGGAGGTGGGAGGGGCATCTCAGGACTCCACTGGGGTTGGTGCATTGGAAGAGGGCCTCATCTCCAGTTGAGGCAGGAACCTCAGGCTTCCTCTGATTTCAGACTCCGAACGCAAGGTCCCTGCAGACTTGGGACAGGAGAGTCAAGCCTCGTCCTCGGTTGAGGCATGGATTTCGGCTTGCCTCTCCAGGTGTTCACGGGGTGAGAGGCCACTTGTCGAGTTGTATTTGAAACCAGGGGTTTTTTTCGGACGATGCACGGGGGAGTCACTGCCCCTTCATGTTGACTTCATTCACAGGGTGGAGTTCGAAGAGGTGTCCGGGCATCGGGTTCTTAACAATACGGGACCTGGAAATCGGGGTCCTTCGGAATGTGGAACCACCCAGGAGGCCGCGTCTGGAATTTGATCGTGAGACCGGCCTTATCCTGAGGAGCGACCGGAAGGTCAGCAACCCCTTCCAGACAAATCAGGGGAGTCGACCCTCCTGTCCAGAGCAGGAGGGTAGAAGGGGCTCAGAGGAAGTGGTGCCGGAAAACCTCGGTGCTCCATTCCAGGGAGACCGGTATGTTGGGGAACTTTGTGGGTCGCATCAAGGGTGCCAAGTACCGTATGGACCTCCAATTCTTAACGTGGGACTTCTCCTGAGATGCTGTAGCGGGAAAGGGTTTCATCTTGCGATGACTGGGGAACCACGTGGTTTTTCTCGAGTTGCGGCGGGATTCTCGAGTTACGACGGGGAATTCAGGATGCCTCTTGTGTTGGCCCAGGGAAGTCCAATCTTCCATTCGAGTTGCGAAGGAAAGCTGGGGATTGCTCTCGAGTGACTGCAGGGCAAATAGACCTCATCTAGGCTTGTGTCCAGAAGTCAACGTTCCTTTCCAGGGTCGACAGGGATCTTGGGGTTGCATTCCAGACCCACCCGGGGAGACAGGCATTCATCTCGAGTGGAAGCAATGAACCCCGATCTGCTCTCGAGTCGCGACGGGTATCTCTTGGATCTCACTGAGTGGACTAAAGGGAGTCAAGCCTCCTGAGGCGTTTGGAGAGAGGTCACGAGATTGGTCTGTAGGCCATGCAGGAGACGAAGGCCCTCGTCTCGCGATGACGGGCGAGTATCCGGGTTTTTCTCGAGCGGCGGCCCCAGTGTGCGGTTTCTCACGAGGTACGATGGCGAGGTCAGTGAGCCTCTGGTGGGGCGCCAGGGAAGTCGGATCTCCATGCGAGTGGCGAGGGGGAGCTCGTCATTGCTCTTGAGTCATGGTGGGGGAATCTGGCCTTGAGACGTGTTGAAGAAGGTCTCTCGAGGTCTTGCTCGGGTTGAGGCAGGGAAGCATGGGTTCCTTCGACTTGTGCAGGTGACCTCAGGAGGCTGCTCATGGTGGCTCTGAGAAGTCAGGGAAACTGGAGGTGGGAGGGGCCTCTCGGGACTCTACTGGGTTTGGTGCATTGCAAGAGGGCCTCATCTCCAGTTGAGGCAGGAACCTCAGGGTTCCTCTCATTTCAGACTCCGATGGCAGGGTCCCTGAAGACTGGGGACCGGAGAGTCAGGCCTCGTCTTGGGTTGAGGCATGGAACTCCGCTTGCCTCTGGAGGTGTTCACGTGGTGAAAGGCCAGTTGTCGAGCTGTATTTGGAACCTGAGGTTTTTTCTGGACGATGCATGGGCGAGTCACTGCCCATTCGTGTTGACTTCATTCACAGGGTGGAGTTCGAAGAGGTGTGCGGGCATCGGGTTCATATCAAGAGGGGACCGGGAAATCACAGTCCTTCGGAATGTGGAACTACCCACGAGGCCACGTCTGTGAATTTCGTCCTGAGACCGGCCTCATCATGAGGTGCATCCGGAAGGTCGGCAACCCCTTCCAGACAAAGCAGAGGAGTCGACCCTCCTGTCGAGATCAAGAGGGTAGAAGGGGCTCAGAGGAAGTGGTGCCGGAAAACCTCGGTGTTCCTCTCGAGGGAGACCGGTATGACCCGGAACTTTGTGGGTCGCATGAAGCGTGCCAAGTACCTTTTCGACCTCCATTTCTTAACGTGGGACTTGTCCTGAGACGCTGTAGCGGGAAAGGGATTCATCTTGCAATGACGGGGGAACCACGTGGTTTTTCTCGAGTTGCGGCGGGATTCTCGAGTTACCGCGGCGAATTCAGGATGCCTCTTGTGTTGGCCCAGGGAAGTCCAATCTTCCATTCGAGTTGCGAAGGAAAGCTGGGGATTGCTCTCGAGTGACTGCAGGGCAAATAGACCTCATCTAGGCTTGTGTCCAGAAGCCAGTGTTCCTCTCCAGGGGTGACACAGATCTCGAGGGTGCATTCCAGACTGACCCAGGGAGTCATGCCTGTTCGCGAGTGTAAGCAAAGACCTCCATTCTCCTCTGTAGTAGTGACGGGTATTTGTTGGAGCACACAGAGTGGCCTAAACGTAGCCACTCCTCCTGTGGAGTTTGGAGAGAGGAATCGGGATTGCGCTCTAGGCCATGGGGGAAAAGGAATGCCCTCATCTCGGGATGACGGAGGAGTCTCGGGGTTTTTCTCGAGCGGCAGCCTGAGTGTGGGGTTTCTCACGAGGTACCACGCCAAGCTCAGTGAGCCTCTCGTGGGGCACCAGGGAAGTCGGGTCTCCAGCAAGTGGCGAGGGGGATCGCGTCATTGCACTTGAGTCATGATAGGGGAAACTGGCCTTGAGATGTTGTGAAGAAGGTCTCTCGAGGTCTTTCTCGGGTGGCGGCAGGAAACCCTCGGTTCCCTCGACTTGTGCAGGTGACCTCAGGGAGCTTCTCATGGTGCCTCTGAGAAGTCAGGGAAACTGTGGAGGTGGGAGGGGCCTCTCGGGACTCCACTGGGGTTGGTGCATTGGAAGAGGGCCTCATCTCCAGTTGAGGCAGGAACCTCAGGCTTCCTCTGATTTCAGACTCCGAACGCAAGGTCCCTGCAGACTTGGGACAGGAGAGTCAAGCCTCGTCCTCGGTTGAGGCATGGATTTCGGCTTGCCTCTCCAGGTGTTCACGGGGTGAGAGGCCACTTGTCGAGTTGTATTTGAAACCAGGGGTTTTTTTCGGACGATGCACGGGGGAGTCACTGCCCTTTCATGTTGACTTCATTCACAGGGTGGAGTTTGAAGAGGTGTCCGGGCATCGGGTTCTTAACAATACGGGACCTGGAAATCGGGGTCCTTCGGAATGTGGAACCACCCACGAGGCCGCGTCTGCAATTTGATCGTGAGACCGGCCTTATCCTGAGGAGCGACCAGAAGGTCAGCAACCCCTTCCAGACAAATCAGGGGAGTCGACCCTCCTGTCCAGAGCAGGAGGGTAGAAGGGGCTCAGAGGAAGTGGTGCCGGAAAACCTCGGTGCTCCATTCCAGGGAGACCGGTATGTTGGGGAACTTTGTGGGTCGCATCAAGGGTGCCAAGTACCGTATGGACCTCCAATTCTTAACGTGGGACTTCTCCTGAGATGCTGTAGCGGGAAAGGGTTTCATCTTGCGATGACTGGGGAACCACGTGGTTTTTCTCGAGTTGCGGCGGGATTCTCGAGTTACGACGGGGAATTCAGGATGCCTCTTGTGTTGGCCCAGGGAAGTCCAATCTTCCATTCGAGTTGCGAAGGAAAGCTGGGGATTGCTCTCGAGTGACTGCAGGGCAAATAGACCTCATCTAGGCTTGTGTCCAGAAGTCAACGTTCCTTTCCAGGGTCGACAGGGATCTTGGGGTTGCATTCCAGACCCACCCGGGGAGACAGGCATTCATCTCGAGTGGAAGCAATGAACCCCGATCTGCTCTCGAGTCGCGACGGGTATCTCTTGGATCTCACTGAGTGGACTAAAGGGAGTCAAGCCTCCTGAGGCGTTTGGAGAGAGGTCACGAGATTGGTCTGTAGGCCATGCAGGAGACGAAGGCCCTCGTCTCGCGATGACGGGCGAGTATCCGGGTTTTTCTCGAGCGGCGGCCCCAGTGTGCGGTTTCTCACGAGGTACGATGGCGAGGTCAGTGAGCCTCTGGTGGGGCGCCAGGGAAGTCGAATCTCCATACGAGTGGCGAGGGGGAGCTCGTCATTGCTCTTGAGTCATGGTGAGGGAATCTGGCCTTGAGACGTGTTGAAGAAGGTCTCTCGAGGTCTTGCTCGGGTTGAGGCAGGGAAGCATGGGTTCCTTCGACTTGTGCAGGTGACCTCAGGAGGCTGCTCATGGTGGCTCTGAGAAGTCAGGGAAACTGGATTTGGGAGGGGCCTCTCGGGACTCTACTGGGTTTGGTGCATTGCAAGAGGGCCTCATCTCCAGTTGAGGCAGGAACCTCAGGGTTCCTCTGATTTCAGACTCCGATGGCAGGGTCCCTGCAGACTGGGGACCGGAGAGTCAGGCCTCGTCTTGGGTTGAGGCATGGAACTCCGCTTGCCTCTGGAGGTGTTCACGTGGTGAAAGGCCAGTTGTCGAGCTGTATTTGGAACCTGGGGTTTTTTCTGGACGATGCATGGGCGAGTCACTGCCCATTCGTGTTGACTTCATTCACAGGGTGGAGTTCGAAGAGGTGTGCGGGCATCGGGTTCATATCAAGAGGGGACCGGGAAATCACAGTCCTTCGGAATGTGGAACTACCCACGAGGCCACGTCTGTGAATTTCGTCGTGAGACCGGCCTCATCCTGAGGTGCATCCGGAAGGTCGGCAACCCCTTCCAGACAAAGCAGAGGAGTCGACCCTCCTGTCGAGATCAAGAGGGTAGAAGGGGCTCAGAGGAAGTGGTGCCGGAAAACCTCGGTGTTCCTCTCGAGGGAGACCGGTATGTCCCGGAACTTTGTGGGTCGCATCAAGCGTGCCAAGTACCTTTTCGACCTCCATTTCTTAACGTGGGACTTGTCCTGAGACGCTGTAGCGGGAAAGGGATTCATCTTGCAATGACGGGGGAACCACGTGGTTTTTCTCGAGTTGCGGCGGGATTCTCGAGTTACCGCGGCGAATTCAGGATGCCTCTTGTGTTGGCCCAGGGAAGTCCAATCTTCCATTCGAGTTGCGAAGGAAAGCTGGGGATTGCTCTCGAGTGACTGCAGGGCAAATAGACCTCATCTAGGCTTGTGTCCAGAAGCCAGTGTTCCTCTCCAGGGGCGACACAGATCTCGAGGTTGCATTCCAGACTGACCCAGGGAGTCATGCCTGTTCGCGAGTGGAAGCAAAGTCCTCCATTCTCCTCTGGAGCAGTGACGGGTATTTGTTGGAGCCCACAGAGTGGTCTAAAAGGAGCCATTCCTCCTGTGGAGTTTGGAAAGTGGAATCGGGATTGCGCTCTAGGACATGGGGGAAACGAAGGCCCTCATCTCGGGATGACGGGGGACTTTCGGGGTTTTTCTCGAGCGGTGGCCCCAGTGTGGGGCTTCTCACGAGGTACGACGCCAAGCTCAGTGAGCCTATCGTGGGGCACCAGGGAAGTCGGGTCTCCATGCGAGTGGCGAGGGGTGCGGGTCATTGCTCTCGAGTCATGGTAGGGGAATCGGGCCTCGAGACGCGTTGAAGAAGGACTCTCGAGGTCTTTCTCGGGTGGCGGCAGGAAACCCTCGGTTCCCTCGACTTGTGCAGGTGACTTCAGGGAGCTTCTCACGGTGCTTCTGAGAAGTCAGGGAAACTCTGGAGGTGGGAGGGGCCTCTCGGGACTCCATTGGGGTTTGTGCATTGGAAGAGGGCCTCATCTCCAGGTGAGGCAGGAACCTCAGGGTTCCTGTGATTTCAGACTCCGAACGCAGGGTCCCTGCAGACTTGGGACAGGAGAGTCAGGCCTGGTCTTGGGTTGAGGCATGGAACTTCCATAGCCTCTCGAGGTGTTCAGGGGGTGAGACGCCACTTGTCGAGCTGTATATGGAACCTGGGAGTTTTTCCGGAAGATGCTCGGGTGAGTCACTGCCCCTTCGTGTTGACTTCATTCACAGGGTGGAGTTCGAAGTGGTGTGCGGGCATCGGGTTCATATCAAGAGGGGACCGGGAAATCGCGGTCCTTCGGAATGTGGAACCACCCACGAGGCCACGTCTGGAATTTCGTCGTGAGACCGGCCTCATCCTGAGGTGCGACCGGATGGTCGGCAACCCATTGCAGACAAAGCAGAGGAGTCGACCCTCCTATCGAGATCAGGAGGGTAGAAGCGGCTCGGAGGAAGTGGTGCTGGAAAACCTCGGTGTTCCTCTCGAGGGAGACCGGTATGTCCCGGAACTTTGTGGGTCGCATCAAGGGTGCCAAGTACCGTATGGACCTCCAACTCTTAACGTGGGACTTCTGCTGAGACACTGTAGCGGGAAAGGGCTTCATCTTTCGATGACGAGGGAACCACGTCGTTTTTCTCGAGTTGCGGCGGGATTCTCGAGTTACGACGGGGAATTCAGGATGCCTCTTGTGTTGGCCCAGGGACGTCCAATCTTCCATGCGAGTTGCGAAGGAAAGCTGGGGATTGCTCTCGAGTGACTGCAGGGCCAATAGACCTCATCTAGGCTTGTGTCCAGAAGCCAGTGTTCCTCTCCATGGGCGACCGCGATCTCGGGGTTGCATTCCAGACGCACCCGGGGAGACAGGCATTCATCTCGAGTGGAAGCAAAGAACTCCGCTCTGCTCTCGAGTCGCGACGGGTATCTCTTGGAGCTCACTGGGTGGACTAAAGGGAGTCAAGCCTCCTGAGGCGTTTGGAGAGAGGTCGCGAGATTGGCCTCTAGGCCATGCAGGAGACGAAGGCCCTCATCTCGCGATGACGGGGGAGTCCCGTGGTTTTTCTCGAGCGGAGGCCCCAGTGTGCAGTTTCTCATGAGGTACAACGGCGAGGTCAGGGAGCCTCTGGTGGGGCGCCAGGGAAGTCGGGTCTCCATGCTAGTGGCGAGGGGGAGCGCGTCATTGCTCTTGAGTCATGGTAGGGGAATCTGGCCTCGAGACGTGTTGAAGAAGGTCTCTCGAGGACTTTTTCCGGTTGAGGCAGGAAACCCTGGGTTCCCTGGACTAGTGCTGGTGACCTCTGGGGGCGTCTCATGGTGGCTCTGAGAAGTCAGGTAAACTGGAGGTGGGCGGGGCCTCTCGGGACACCATTGGGTTTGGTGCAGTGGAAGACGGCCTCATCTCCAGTACAGGCAGGAACCTCAGGGTTCCTGTGATTTCAGACTCCGATCGCAGGGTCCCTGCAGACTTGGGACAGGAGAGTCAGGCCTGGTCTTGGGTTGAGGCATGGAACTCCGCTAGCCTCTGGAGGTGTTCACTGGGTGAGAGGCCACTTGGCGAACTGTATTTGGTACCTGGGGTTTTTCCGTACGATGCTCGGCGGATCACTGCCCCTTCGTGTTGACTTCATTCACAGGGTGGAGTTCGAAGAAGTGTCTGGGCATTGGGTTCTTATCGAGAGGGGACTGGATATCGGGGTCCTTCGGAATGTGGAACCACCCATGAGGCCACGTCTGGAATTTCGTCGTGAGAACGGCCTCATCCGGAAGGTCGGCAAACCCTTCCAGACAAAGCAGGGGAGTCGACCCTCCTGTCCAGAGCAGGAGGGTAGAAGGGGCTCAGAGGAAGTGGTGCCAGAAAACCTCGGTGCTCCTTTCCAGGGAGACCGGTATGTTGGGGAACTTTGTGGGTCGCATCAAGGGTGCCAAGTACCGTTTCGACCTCCAATTCTTAACGTGGGACTTCTCCTGAGACGCTGTAGCGGGAAAGGGCTTCGTCTTGCGATGACGGGGGAACCACGTGGTTTTTCTCGAGTTGCGGTGGGATTCTCGAGTTACGACGGGGAATTCAGGATGCCTCTTGTGTTGGCCCAGGGAAGTCCAATCGTCCATTGAAGTTGCGAAGGAAAGCTGGGGATTGCTCTCGCGTGACTGCAGGGCCAATAGACCTCATCTAGGCTTGTTTCCAGAAGCCAATGTTCCTCTCCAGGGTCGACAGGGATCTCGGGATTGCATTCCAGAGGCACCCGGGGAGACAGGCATTCACTCGAGTGGAAGCATAGAACCTCGCTCTACTCTCGAGTCGCGACGGGTATCTCTTGGAGCTCACTGAGTGGAATAAAGGCAGTCAAGCCTCCTGAGGCGTTTGGAGAGAGGAATCGGGATTGCGCTCTAGGCCATGGGGGAAAAGGAATGCCCTCATCTCGGGATGACGGAGGAGTCTCGGGGTTTTTCTCGAGCGGCAGCCGCAGTGTGGGGTTCCTCACGAGGTACCACGCCAAGCTCAGTGAGCCTCTCGTGGGGCACCAGGGAAGTCGGGTCTCCAGCAAGTGGCGAGGGGGATCGCGTCATTGCACTTGAGTCATGATAGGGGAAACTGGCCTTGAGATGTTGTGAAGAAGGTCTCTCGAGGTCTTTCTCGGGTGGCGGCAGGAAACCCTCGGTTCCCTCGACTTGTGCAGGTGACCTCAGGGAGCTTCTCATGGTGCCTCTGAGAAGTCAGGGAAACTGTGGAGGTGGGAGGGGCCTCTCGGGACCCCACTGGGGTTGGTGCATTGGAAGAGGGCCTCATCTCCAGTTGAGGCAGGAACCTCAGGCTTCCTCTGATTTCAGACTCCGAACTCAAGGTCCCTGCAGACTTGGGACAGGAGAGTCAAGCCTCGTCCTCGGTTGAGGCATGGATTTCGGCTTGCCTCTCCAGGTGTTCACGGGGTGAGAGGCCACTTGTCGAGTTGTATTTGAAACCAGGGGTTTTTTTCAGACGATGCACGGGGGAGTCACTGCCCCTTCATGTTGACTTCATTCACAGGGTGGAGTTCGAAGAGGTGTCCGGGCATCGGGTTCTTAACAATACGGGACCTGGAAATCGGGGTCCTTCGGAATGTGGAACCACCCACGAGGCCGCGTCTGGAATTTGATCGTGAGACCGGCCTTATCCTGAGGAGCGACTGGAAGGTCAGCAACCCCTTCCAGACAAATCAGGGGAGTCGACCCTCCTGTCCAGAGCAGGAGGGTAGAAGGGGCTCAGAGGAAGTGGTGCCGGAAAACCTCGGTGCTCCATTCCAGGGAGACCGGTATGTTGGGGAACTTTGTGGGTCGCATCAAGGGTGCCAAGTACCGTATGGACCTCCAATTCTTAACGTGGGACTTCTCCTGAGATGCTGTAGCGGGAAAGGGTTTCATCTTGCGATGACTGGGGAACCACGTGGTTTTTCTCGAGTTGCGGCGGGATTCTCGAGTTACGACGGGGAATTCAGGATGCCTCTTGTGTTGGCCCAGGGAAGTCCAATCTTCCATTCGAGTTGCGAAGGAAAGCTGGGGATTGCTCTCGAGTGACTGCAGGGCAAATAGACCTCATCTAGGCTTGTGTCCAGAAGTCAACGTTCCTTTCCAGGGTCGACAGGGATCTCGGGGTTGTATTCCAGACCCACCCGGGGAGACAGGCATTCATCTCGAGTGGAAGCAATGAACCCCGATCTGCTCTCGAGTCGCGACGGGTATCTCTTGGATCTCACTGAGTGGACTAAAGGGAGTCAAGCCTCCTGAGGCGTTTGGAGAGAGGTCACGAGATTGGTCTGTAGGCCATGCAGGAGACGAAGGCCCTCGTCTCGCGATGACGGGCGAGTATCCGGGTTTTTCTTGAGCGGCGGCCCCAGTGTGCGGTTTCTCACGAGGTACGATGGCGAGGTCAGTGAGCCTCTGGTGGGGCGCCAGGGAAGTCGGATCTCCATGCGAGTGGCGAGGGGGAGCTCGTCATTGCTCTTGAGTCATGGTGGGGGAATCTGGCCTTGAGACGTGTTCAAGAAGGTCTCTCGAGGTCTTGCTCGTGTTGAGGCAGGGAAGCATGGGTTCCTTCGACTTGTGCAGGTGACCTCAGGAGGCTGCTCATGGTGGCTCTGAGAAGTCAGGGAAACTAGAGGTGGGAGGGGCCTCTCGGGACTCTACTGGGTTTGGTGCATTGCAAGAGGGCCTCATCTCCAGTTGAGGCAGGAACCTCAGGGTTCCTCTGATTTCAGACTCCGATGGCAGGGTCCCTGCAGACTGGGGACCGGAGAGTCAGGCCTCGTCTTGGGTTGAGGCATGGAACTCCGCTTGCCTCTGGAGGTGTTCACGTGGTGAAAGGCCAGTTGTCGAGCTGTATTTGGAACCTGGGGTTTTTTCTGGACGATGCATGGGCCAGTCACTGCCCCTTCGAGTTGACTTCATTCACAGGGTGGAGTTCGAAAAGGTGTGCGGGCATCGGGTTCATATCAAGAGGGGACCGGGAAATCACAGTCCTTCGGAATGTGGAACTACCCACGAGGCCACGTCTGTGAATTTCGTCGTGAGACCGGCCTCATCCTGAGGTGCAACCGGAAGGTCGGCAACCCCTTCCAGACAAAGCAGAGGAGTCGACCCTCCTGTCGAGATCAAGAGGGTAGAAGGGGCTCAGAGGAAGTGGTGCCGGAAAACCTCGGTGTTCCTCTCGAGGGAGACCGGTATGTCCCGGAACTTTGTGGGTCACATCAAGCGTGCCAAGTACCTTTTCAACCTCCATTTCTTAATGTGGGACTTGTCCTGAGACGCTGTAGCGGGAAAGGGATTCATCTTGCAATGACGGGGGAACCACGTGGGTTTTCTCGAGTTGCGGCGGGATTCTCGAGTTACGACGGGGAATTCAGGATGCCTCTTGTGTTGGCCCAGGGAAGTCCAATCTTCCATTCGAGTTGCGAAGGAAAGCTGGGGATTGCTCTCGAGTGACTGCAGGGCAAATAGACCTCATCTAGGCTTGTGTCCAGAAGTCAGCGTTCCTTTCCAGGGTCGACAGGGATCTCGGGGTTGCATTCCAGACCCACCCGGGGAGACAGGCATTCATCTCGAGTGGAAGCAATGAACCCCGATCTGCTCTCGAGTCGCGACGGGTATCTCTTGGATCTCACTGAGTGGACTAAAGGGAGTCAAGCCTCCTGAGGCGTTTGGAGAGAGGTCACGAGATTGGTCTGTAGGCCATGCAGGAGACGAAGGCCCTCGTCTCGCGATGACGGGCGAGTATCCGGGTTTTTCTCGAGCGGCGGCCCCAGTGTGCGGTTTCTCACGAGGTACGATGGCGAGGTCAGTGAGCCTCTGGTGGGGCGCCAGGGAAGTCGGATCTCCATGCGAGTGGCGAGGGGAGCTCGTCATTGCTCTTGAGTCATGGTGAGGGAATCTGGCCTTGAGACGTGTTGAAGAAGGTCTCTCGAGGTCTTGCTCGGGTTGAGGCAGGGAAGCATGGGTTCCTTCGACTTGTGCAGGTGACCTCAGGAGGCTGCTCATGGTGGCTCTGAGAAGTCAGGGAAACTGGAGGTGGGAGGGGCCTCTCGGGACTCTACTGGGTTTGGTGCATTGCAAGAGGGCCTCATCTCGAGTTGAGGCAGGAACCTCAGGGTTCCTCTGATTTCAGACTCCGATGGCAGGGTCCCTGCAGACTGGGGACAGGAGAGTCAGGCCTCGTCTTGGGTTGAGGCATGGAACTCCGCTTGCCTCTGGAGGTGTTCACGTGGTGAAAGGCCAGTTGTCGAGCTGTATTTGGAACCTGGGGTTTTTCTGGACGATGCATGGGCGAGTCACTGCCCCTTCGTGTTGACTTCATTCACAGGGTGGAGTTCGAAGAGGTGTGCGGGCATCGGGTTCATATCAAGAGGGGACCGGGAAATCACAGTCCTTCGGAATGTGGAACTACCCACGAGGCCACGTCTGTGAATTTCGTCGTGAGACCGGCCTCATCCTGAGGTGCAACCGGAAGGTCGGCAACCCCTTCCAGACAAAGCAGAGGAGTCGACCCTCCTGTCGAGATCAAGAGGGTAGAAGGGGCTCAGAGGAAGTGGTGCCGGAAAACCTCGGTGTTCCTCTCGAGGGAGACCGGTATGTCCCGGAACTTTGTGGGTCGCATCAAGCGTGCCAAGTACCTTTTCGACCTCCATTTCTTAACGTGGGACTTGTCCTCAGACGCTGTAGCGGGAAAGGGATTCATCTTGCAATGACGGGGGAACCACGTGGTTTTTCTCGAGTTGCGGCGGGATTCTCGAGTTACCGCGGCGAATTCAGGATGCCTCTTGTGTTGGCCCAGGGAAGTCCAATCTTCCATTCGAGTTGCGAAGGAAAGCTGGGGATTGCTCTCGAGTGACTGCAGGGCCAATAGACCTCATCTATGCTTGTGTCCAGAAGCCAGTGTTCCTCTCCAGGGGCGACACAGATCTCGAGGTTGCATTCCAGACTGACCCAGGGAGTCATGCCTGTTCGCGAGTGGAAGCAAAGTCCTCCATTCTCCTCTGGAGCAGTGACGGGTATTTGTTGGAGCCCACAGAGTGGTCTAAAAGGAGCCATTCCTCCTGTGGAGTTTGGAAAGTGGAATCGGGATTGCGCTCTAGGACATGGGGGAAACGAAGGCCCTCATCTCGGGATGACGGGGGACTTTCGGGGTTTTTCTCGAGCGGTGGCCCCAGTGTGGGGCTTCTCACGAGGTACGACGCCAAGCTCAGTGAGCCTATCGTGGGGCACCAGGGAAGTCGGGTCTCCATGCGAGTGGCGAGGGGGTGCGGGTCATTGCTCTCGAGTCATGGTAGGGGAATCGGGCCTCGAGACGCGTTGAAGAAGGACTCTCGAGGTCTTTCTCGGGTGGCGGCAGGAAACCCTCGGTTCCCTCGACTTGTGCAGGTGACTTCAGGGAGCTTCTCACGGTGCTTCTGAGAAGTCAGGGAAACTCTGGAGGTGGGAGGGGCCTCTCGGGACTCCATTGGGGTTTGTGCATTGGAAGAGGGCCTCATCTCCAGGTGAGGCAGGAACCTCAGGGTTCCTGTGATTTCAGACTCCGAACGCAGGGTCCCTGCAGACTTGGGACAGGAGAGTCAGGCCTGGTCTTGAGTTGAGGCACGGAACTTCCCTAGCCTCTCGAGGTGTTCAGGGGGTGAGACGCCACTTGTCGAGCTGTATATGGAACCTGGGAGTTTTTCCGGAAGATGCTCGGGTGAGTCACTGCCCCTTCGTGTTGACTTCATTCACAGGGTGGAGTTCGAAGTGGTGTGCGGGCATCGGGTTCATATCAAGAGGGGACCGGGAAATCGCGGTCCTTCGGAATGTGGAACCACCCACGAGGCCACGTCTGGAATTTCGTCGTGAGACCGGCCTCATCCTGAGGTGCGACCGGATGGTCGGCAACCCATTGCAGACAAAGCAGAGGAGTCGACCCTCCTATCGAGATCAGGAGGGTAGAAGCGGCTCGGAGGAAGTGGTGCTGGAAAACCTCGGTGTTCCTCTCGAGGGAGACCGGTATGTCCGGAACTTTGTGGGTCACATCAAGGGTGCCAAGTACCGTATGGACCTCCAACTCTTAACGTGGGACTTCTGCTGAGACGCTGTAGCGGGAAAGGGCTTCATCTTTCGATGACGGGGGAACCACGTGGTTTTTCTCGAGTTGCGGCGGGATTCTCGAGTTACGACGGGGAATTCAGGATGCCTCTTGTGTTGGCCCAGGGACGTCCAATCTTCCATGCGAGTTGCGAAGGAAAGCTGGGGATTGCTCTCGAGTGACTGCAGGGCCAATAGACCTCATCTAGGCTTGTGTCCAGAAGCCAGTGTTCCTCTCCATGGGCGACCGGGATCTCGGGGTTGCATTCCAGACGCACCCGGGGAGACAGGCATTCATCTCGAGTGGAAGCAAAGAACTCCGCTCTGCTCTCGAGTCGCGACGGGTATCTCTTGGAGCTCACTGGGTGGACTAAAGGGAGTCAAGCCTCCTGAGGCGTTTGGAGAGAGGTCGCGAGATTGGCCTCTAGGCCATGCAGGAGACGAAGGCCCTCATCTCGCGATGACGGGGGAGTCCCGTGGTTTTTCTCGAGCGGAGGCCCCAGTGTGCAGTTTCTCATGAGGTACAACGGCGAGGTCAGGGAGCCTCTGGTGGGGCGCCAGGGAAGTCGGGTCTCCATGCTAGTGGCGAGGGGGAGCGCGTCATTGCTCTTGAGTCATGGTAGGGGAATCTGGCCTCGAGACGTGTTGAAGAAGGTCTCTCGAGGACTTTTTCCGGTTGAGGCAGGAAACCCTGGGTTCCCTGGACTAGTGCTGGTGACCTCTGGGGGCGTCTCATGGTGGCTCTGAGAAGTCAGGTAAACTGGAGGTGGGCGGGGCCTCTCGGGACACCATTGGGTTTGGTGCAGTGGAAGACGGCCTCATCTCCAGTTCAGGCAGGAACCTCAGGGTTCCTGTGATTTCAGACTCCGATCGCAGGGTCCTGCAGACTTGGGACAGGAGAGTCAGGCCTGGTCTTGGGTTGAGGCATGGAACTCCGCTAGCCTCTGGAGGTGTTCACTGGGTGAGAGGCCACTTGGCGAACTGTATTTGGTACCTGGGGTTTTTCCGTATGATGCTCGGCGGATCGCTGCCCCTTCGTGTTGACTTCATTCACAGGGTGGAGTTCGAAGAAGTGTCTGGGCATTGGGTTCTTATCGAGAGGGGACTGGATATCGGGGTCCTTCGGAATGTGGAACCACCCATGAGGCCACGTCTGGAATTTCGTCGTGAGACCGGCCTCATCCGGAAGGTCGGCAAACCCTTCCAGACAAAGCAGGGGAGTCGACCCTCCTGTCCAGAGCAGGAGGGTAGAAGGGGCTCAGAGGAAGTGGTGCCGGAAAACCTCGGTGCTCCTTTCCAGGGAGACCGGTATGTTGGGGAACTTTGTGGGTCGCATCAAGGGTGCCAAGTACCGTTTCGACCTCCAATTCTTAACGTGGGACTTCTCCTGAGATGCTGTAGCGGGAAAGGGCTTCGTCTTGCGATGACGGGGGAACCACGTGGTTTTTCTCGAGTTGCGGTGGGATTCTCGAGTTACGACGGGGAATTCAGGATGCCTCTTGTGTTGGCCCAGGGAAGTCCAATCGTCCATTGGAGTTGCGAAGGAAAGCTGGGGATTGCTCTCGAGTGACTGCAGGGCCAATAGACCTCATCTAGGCTTGTTTCCAGAAGCCAATGTTCCTCTCCAGGGTCGACAGGGATCTCGGGATTGCATTCCAGAGGCACCCGGGGAGACAGGCATTCACTCGAGTGGAAGCATAGAACCCCGCTCTACTCTCGAGTTGCGACGGGTATCTCTTGGAGCTCACTGAGTGGAATAAAGACAGTCAAGCCTCCTGAGGCGTTTGGAGAGAAGAATTGGGATTGCGTTCTAGGCCATGGGGGAAACGAAGGCCCTCATCTCGGGATGACGGGGGAGTCGTGGGGTTCTTCTCGAGCGGCGGCCCCAGTGTGTGGTTTTTTCACGAGGTACGATGGCGAGGTCAGTGAGCCTCTGGTGGGGCGCCAGGGAAGTCGGGTCTCCATGCCAGTGGCGAGGGGGAGCGCGTCATTGCTCTCGAGTCATGGTAGGGGAATCGGGCCTCGAGACGCGTTGAAGAAGTTCTCTCCATATCTTTCTCGGGTTGAGGCAGGAAACCCTCGGTTCCCTCGACTTGTGCAGGTGACCTCAGGGAGTTTCTCATGGTGCCTCTGAGAAGTCAGGGAACCTGTGGAGGTGGGAGGGGCCTCTCGGGACTGCACTGGGGTTGGTGCATTGGAAGAGGGCCTCATCTCCAGGTGAGGCAGGAACCTCAGGGTTCCTGTGATTTCAGACTTCGAACACAGGGTCCCTGCAGACTTGGGACAGGAGAGTCAGGCCTGGTCTTGGGTTGAGGCACGGAACTCCGCTAGCCTCTGGAGGTGTTCACGGGGTGAGAGGACACTTGTCGAGTTGTATTTGGAACCTGGGGTTTTTCCGGATGATGCACGGGGGAGTCACTGCCCCTTCGTGTTGACTTCATTCACAGGGTGGAGTTCGAAGTGGGGTCCGGGCATCGGGTTCTTAACAATACGGGACCTGGAAATCGGGGTCCTTCGGAATGTGGAACCACCCACGAGGCCGCGTCTGGAATTTGATCGTGAGACCGGCCTTATCCTGAGGAGCGACCGGAAGGTCAGCAACCCCTTCCAGACAAATCAGGGGAGTCGACCCTCCTGTCCAGAGCAGGAGGGTAGAAGGGGCTCAGAGGAAGTGGTGCCGGAAAACCTCGGTGCTCCATTCCAGGGAGACCGGTATGTTGGGGAACTTTGTGGGTCGCATCAAGGGTGCCAAGTACCGTATGGACCTCCAATTCTTAACGTGGGACTTCTCCTGAGATGCTGTAGCGGGAAAGGGTTTCATCTTGCGATGACTGGGGAACCACGTGGTTTTTCTCGAGTTGCGGCGGGATTCTCGAGTTACGACGGGGAATTCAGGATGCCTCTTGTGTTGGCCCAGGGAAGTCCAATCTTCCATTCGAGTTGCGAAGGAAAGCTGGGGATTGCTCTCGAGTGACTGCAGGGCAAATAGACCTCATCTAGGCTTGTGTCCAGAAGTCAACGTTCCTTTCCAGGGTCGACAGGAATCTCGGGGTTGCATTCCAGACCCACCCGGGGAGACAGGCATTCATCTCGAGTGGAAGCAATGAACCCCGATCTGCTCTCGAGTCGCGACGGGTATCTCTTGGATCTCACTGAGTGGACTAAAGGGAGTCAAGCCTCCTGAGGCGTTTGGAGAGAGGTCACGAGATTGGTCTGTAGGCCATGCAGGAGACGAAGGCCCTCGTCTCGCGATGACGGGCGAGTATCCGGGTTTTTCTCGAGCGGCGGCCCCAGTGTGTGGTTTCTCACGAGGTACGATGGCGAGGTCAGTGAGCCTCTGGTGGGGCGCCAGGGAAGTCGGATCTCCATGCGAGTGGCGAGGGGGAGCTCGTCATTGCTCTTGAGTCATGGTGAGGGAATCTGGCCTTGAGACGTGTTGAAGAAGGTCTCTCGAGGTCTTGCTCGGGTTGAGGCAGGGAAGCATGGGTTCCTTCGACTTGTGCAGGTGACCTCAGGAGGCTGCTCATGGTGGCTCTGAGAAGTCAGGGAAACTGGAGGTGGGAGGGGCCTCTCGGGACTCTACTGGGTTTGGTGCATTGCAAGAGGGCCACATCTCCAGTTGAGGCAGGAACCTCAGGGTTCCTCTGATTTCAGACTCCGATGGCAGGGTCCCTGCAGACTGGGGACAGGAGAGTCAGGCCTCGTCTTGGGTTGAGGCATGGAACTCCGCTTGCCTCTGGAGGTGTTCACGTGGTGAAAGGCCAGTTGTCGAGCTGTATTTGGAACCTGGGGTTTTTTCTGGACGATGCATGGGCGAGTCACTGCCCCTTCGTGTTGACTTCATTCACAGGGTGGAGTTCGAAGAGGTGTGCGGGCATCGGGTTCATATCAAGAGGGGACCGGGAAATCACAGTCCTTCGGAATGTGGAACTACCCAGGAGGCCACGTCTGTGAATTTCGTCGTGAGACCAGCCTCATCCTGAGGTGCAACCGGAAGGTCGGCAACCCCTTCCAGACAAAGCAGAGGAGTCGACCCTCCTGTCGAGATCAAGAGGGTAGAAGGGGCTCAGAGGAAGTGGTGCCGGAAAACCTCGGTGTTCCTCTCGAGGGAGACTGGTATGTCCCGGAACTTTGTGGGTCGCATCAAGCGTGCCAAGTACCGTTTCGACCTCCAATTCTTAACGTGGGACTTCTCCTGAGACGCTGTAGCGGGAAAGGGCTCCGTCTTGCGATGACGGGGGAACCACGTGGTTTTTCTCGAGTTGCGGTGGGATTCTCGAGTTACGACGGGGAATTCAGGATGCCTCTTGTGTTGGCCCAGGGAAGTCCAATCGTCCATTGGAGTTGCGAAGGAAAGCTGGGGATTGCTCTCGGGTGACTGCAGGGCCAATAGACCTCATCTAGGCTTGTTTCCAGAAGCCAATGTTCCTCTCCAGGGTCGACAGGGATCTCGGGATTGCATTCCAGAGGCACCCGGGGAGACAGGCATTCACTCGAGTGGAAGCATAGAACCCCGCTCTACTCTCGAGTCGCGACGGGTATCTCTTGGAGCTCACTGAGTGGACTAAAGGCAGTCAAGCCTCCTGAGGCGTTTGGAGAGAGGAATCGGGATTGCGTTCTAGGCCATGGGGGAAACGAAGGCCCTCATCTCGGGATGACGGGGGAGTCGTGGGGTTCTTCTCGAGCGGCGGCCCCAGTGTGTGCTTTCTCACGAGGTACGATGGCGAGGTCAGTGAGCCTCTGGTGGGGCGCCAGGGAAGTCGGGTCTCCATGCCAGTGGCGAGGGGGAGCGCGTCATTGCTCTCGAGTCATGGTAGGGGAATCGGGCCTCGAGACGCGTTGAAGAAGTTCTCTCCATATCTTTCTCGGGTTGAGGCAGGAAACCCTCGGTTCCCTCGACTTGTGCAGGTGACCTCAGGGAGTTTCTCATGGTGCCTCTGAGAAGTCAGGGAACCTGTGGAGGTGGGAGGGGCCTCTCGGGACTCCACTGGGGTTGGTGCATTGGAAGAGGGCCTCATCTCCAGGTGAGGCAGGAACCTCAGGGTTCCTGTGATTTCAGACTCCGAACACAGGGTCCCTGCAGACTTGGGACAGGAGAGTCAGGCCTGGTCTTGGGTTGAGGCATGGAACTCCGCTAGCCTCTGGAGGTGTTCACGGGGTGAGAGGACACTTGTCGAGTTGTATTTGGAACCTGGGGTTTTTCCGGATGATGCACGGGGGAGTCACTGCCCCTTCGTGTTGACTTCATTCACAGGGTGGAGTTCGAAGAGGTGTACGGGCATCGGGTTCTTATCAAGAGGGGACCTGGAAATCGGGGTCCTTCGGAATGTGGAACCACCCACGAGGCCACGTCTGGAATTTCGTCGTGAGACCGGCCTCATCCTGAGTTGCGACCGGGAAGGTCGGGAACCCCTTCCAGACAAAGCAGGGCAGTCGACCCTCCTGTGGAGATCAGGAGGGTAGAAGGGGCTCAGAGTAAGTGGTGCCAGAAAACCTCGGTGTTCGTCTCGAGGGAAACCAGTATGTCGGGGAACTTTGTGGGTTGCATCAAGGATGCCAAGTACCGTTTGGACCTCCAATTCTTAACGTGGGACTTCTCCTGAGACGCTGAGGCGGGAAAGGGCTTCATCTTACGATGACGGGGGAACCACGTGGTTTTTCTGGAGTTGTCGCGCGATTCTCGAGTTACGACTGGGAATTCAGGATGCCTCTTTTGTTGGCCCAGGGAAGTCCAATGTTCCATTCGAGTTTCGAAAGAAAGCTGGGGATTGCTCTGGAGTGACTGCAGGGCAAATAGACCTCATCTACGCTGATGTCCAGAAGCCAATGTTCCTCTCCAGGGGCGACACAGATCTCGGGGTTGCATTCTAGACTCACCCAGGGAGTCAGGCCTAGTCTCGAGTGTAAGCAAAGACCTCCATTCTCCTCTGTAGTAGTGACGGGTATTTGTTGGAGCACACAGAGTGGCCTAAACGTAGCCACTCCTCCTGTGGAGTTTGGAGAGAGGAATCGGGATTGCGCTCTAGGCCATGGGGGAAAAGGAATGCCCTCATCTCGGGATGACGGAGGAGTCTTGGGGTTTTTCTCGAGCGGCAGCCGCAGTGTGGGGTTCCTCACGAGGTACCACGCCAAGCTCAGTGAGCCTCTCGTGGGGCACCAGGGAAGTCGGGTCTCCAGCAAGTGGCGAGGGGGATCGCGTCATTGCACTTGAGTCATGATAGGGGAAACTGGCCTTGAGATGTTGTGAAGAAGGTCTCTCGAGGTCTTTCTCGGGTGGCGGCAGGAAACCCTCGGTTCCCCTCGACTTGTGCAGGTGACCTCAGGGAGCTTCTCATGGTGCCTCTGAGAAGTCAGGGAAACTGTGGAGGTGGGAGGGGCCTCTCGGGACTCCACTGGGGTTGGTGCATTGGAAGAGGGCCTCATCTCCAGTTGAGGCAGGAACCTCAGGCTTCCTCTGATTTCAGACTCCGAACGCAAGGTCCCTGCAGACTTGGGACAGGAGAGTCAAGCCTCGTCCTCGGTTGAGGCATGGATTTCGGCTTGCCTCTCCAGGTGTTCACGGGGTGAGAGGCCACTTGTCGAGTTGTATTTGAAACCAGGGGTTTTTTTCGGACGATGCACGGGGGAGTCACTGCCCCTTCATGTTGACTTCATTCACAGGGTGGAGTTCGAAGAGGTGTCCGGGCATCGGGTTCTTAACAATACGGGACCTGGAAATCGGGTCCTTCGGAATGTGGAACCACCCACGAGGCCGCGTCTGGAATTTGATCGTGAGACCGGCCTTATCCTGAGGAGCGACCGGAAGGTCAGCAACCCCTTCCAGACAAATCAGGGGAGTCGACCCTCCTGTCCAGAGCAGGAGGGTAGAAGGGGCTCAGAGGAAGTGGTGCCGGAAAACCTCGGTGCTCCATTCCAGGGAGACCGGTATGTTGGGGAACTTTGTGGGTCGCATCAAGGGTGCCAAGTAGTGTATGGACCTCCAATTCTTAACGTGGGACTTCTCCTGAGATGCTGTAGCGGGAAAGGGTTTCATCTTGCGATGACTGGGGAACCACGTGGTTTTTCTCGAGTTGCGGCGGGATTCTCGAGTTACGACGGGGAATTCAGGATGCCTCTTGTGTTGGCCCAGGGAAGTCCAATCTTCCATTCGAGTTGCGAAGGAAAGCTGGGGATTGCTCTCGAATGACTGCAGGGCAAATAGACCTCATCTAGGCTTGTGTCCAGAAGTCAACGTTCCTTTCCAGGGTCGACAGGGATCTCGGGGTTGCATTCCAGACCCACCCGGGGAGACAGGCATTCATCTCGAGTGGAAGCAATGAACCCCGATCTGCTCTCGAGTCGCGACGGGTATCTCTTGGATCTCACTGAGTGGACTAAAGGGAGTCAAGCCTCCTGAGGCGTTTGGAGAGAGGTCACGAGATTGATCTGTAGGCCATGCAGGAGACGAAGGCCCTCGTCTCGCGATGACGGGCGAGTATCCGGGTTTTTCTCGAGCGGCGGCCCCAGTGTGCGGTTTCTCACGAGGTACGATGGCGAGGTCAGTGAGCCTCTGGTGGGGCGCCAGGGAAGTCGGATCTCCATGCGAGTGGCGAGGGGGAGCTCGTCATTGCTCTTGAGTCATGGTGAGGGAATCTGGCCTTGAGACGTGTTGAAGAAGGTCTCTCGAGGTCTTGCTCGGGTTGAGGCAGGGAAGCATGGGTTCCTTTCGACTTGTGCAGGTGACCTCAGGAGGCTGCTCATGGTGGCTCTGAGAAGTCAGGGAAACTGGAGGTGGGAGGGGCCTCTCGGACTCTACTGGGTTTGGTGCATTGCAAGAGGGCCTCATCTCCAGTTGAGGCAGGAACCTCAGGGTTCCTCTGATTTCAGACTCCGATGGCAGGGTCCCTGCAGACTGGGGACAGGAGAGTCAGGCCTCGTCTTGGGTTGAGGCATGGAACTCCGCTTGCCTCTGGAGGTGTTCACGTGGTGAAAGGCCAGTTGTCGAGCTGTATTTGGAACCTGGGGTTTTTTCTGGACGATGCATGGGCGAGTCACTGCCCCTTCGTGTTGACTTCATTCACAGGGTGGAGTTCGAAGAGGTGTGCGGGCATCGGGTTCATATCAAGAGGGGACCGGGAAATCACAGTCCTTCGGAATGTGGAACTACCCACGAGGCCACGTCTGTGAATTTCGTCGTGAGACCGGCCTCATCCTGAGGTGCAACCGGAAGGTCGGCAACCCCTTCCAGACAAAGCAGAGGAGTCGACCCTCCTGTCGAGATCAAGAGGGTAGAAGGGGCTCAGAGGAAGTGGTGCCGGAAACCTCGGTGTTTCCTCTCGAGGGGAGACCGGTATGTCCCGGAACTTTGTGGGTCGCATCAAGCGTGCCAAGTACCGTTTCGACCTCCATTTCTTAACGTGGGACTTGTCCTGAGACGCTGTAGCGGGAAAGGGATTCATCTTGCAATGACGGGGAACCACGTGGTTTTTCTCGAGTTGCGGCGGGATTCTCGAGTTACCGCGGCGAATTCAGGATGCCTCTTGTGTTGGCCCAGGGAAGTCCAATCTTCCATTCGAGTTGCGAAGGAAAGCTGGGGATTGCTCTCGAGTGACTGCAGGGCCAATAGACCTCATCTAGGCTTGTGTCCAGAAGCCAGTGTTCCTCTCCAGGGGCGACACAGATCTCGAGGTTGCATTCCAGACTGACCCAGGAGTCATGCCTGTTCGCGAGTGGAAGCAAAGTCCTCCATTCTCCTCTGGAGCAGTGACGGGTATTTGTTGGAGCCCACAGAGTGGTCTAAAAGGAGCCATTCCTCCTGTGGAGTTTGGAAAGTGGAATCGGGATTGCGCTCTAGGACATGGGGGAAACGAAGGCCCTCATCTCGGGATGACGGGGGACTTTCGGGGTTTTTCTCGAGCGGTGGCCCCAGTGTGGGGCTTCTCACGAGGTACAACGCCAAGCTCAGTGAGCCTATCGTGGGGCACCAGGGAAGTCGGGGTCTCCATGCGAGTGGCGAGGGGGTGCGGGTCATTGCTCTCGAGTCATGGTAGGGGAATCGGGCCTCGAGACGCGTTGAAGAAGGACTCTCGAGGTCTTTCTCGGGTGGCGGCAGGAAAACCCTCGGTTCCCTCGACTTGTGCAGGTGACTTCAGGGAGCTTCTCACGGTGCTTCTGAGAAGTCAGGGAAACTCTGGAGGTGGGAGGGGCCTCTCGGGACTCCACTGGGGTTTGTGCATTGGAAGAGGGCCTCATCTCCAGGTGAGGCAGGAACCTCAGGGTTCCTGTGATTTCAGACTCCGAACGCAGGTCCCTGCAGACTTGGGACAGGAGAGTCAGGCCTGGTCTTGGTTGAGGCATGGAATTTCCCTAGCCTCTCGAGGTGTTCAGGGGGTGAAACGCCACTTGTCGAGGCTGTATATGGAACCTGGGAGTTTTTCCGGAAGATGCTCGGGTGAGTCACTGCCCCTTCGTGTTGACTTCATTCACAGGGTGGAGTTCGAAGTGGTGTCCGGGCATCGGGTTTCATATCAAGAGGGGACCGGGAAATCGCGGTCCTTCGGAATGTGGAACCACCCACGAGGCCACGTCTGGAATTTCGTCGTGAGGACCGGCCTTCATCCTGAGGTGCGACCGGATGGTCGGCAACCCATTGCAGACAAAGCAGAGGAGTCGACCCTCCTATCGAGATCCAGCAGGGTAGAAGCGGCTCGGAGGAGTGGTGCTGGAAAACCTCGGTGTTTCCTCTCGAGGGAGACCGTATGTCCCGGAACTTTGTGGGTCACATCAAGGGTGCCAAGTACCGTATGGACCTCGAAGCTCTAACGTGGGACTTCTGCTGAGACGCTGTAGCAGGAAAGGGCTTCATCTTTCGATGACGGGGAACCACGTGGTTTTTCTCGAGTTGCGGCGGGGATTCTCGAGTTACGACGGGAATTCAGGATGCCTCTTGTGTTGGCCAGGGACGTCCAATCTTCCATGCGAGTGCGAAGGAAAGCTGGGGATTGCTCTCGAGTGACTGCAGGGCCAATAGACCTCATCTAGGCTTGTGTCCAGAAGCCAGTGTTCCTCTCCATGGCGACCGGGATCTCGGGGTTGCATTCCAGACGCACCCGGGGAGACAGGCATTCAATCTCGAGTGGAAGCAAAGAACTCCGCTCTGCTCTCGAGTCGCGACGGGTATCTCTTGGAGCTCACAGGGTGGACTAAAGGGAGTCAAGCCTCCTGAGGCGTTTGGAGAGAGGTCGCGAGATTGGCCTCTAGGCCATGCAGGAGACGAAGGCCCTCATCTCGCGATGACGGGGGAGTCCGTGGTTTTTCTCCGAGCGGAGGCCCCAGTGTGCAGTTTCTCATGAGGTACAATGGCGAGGTCAGTGAGCCTCTGGTGGGGCGCCGGGAAGTCGGGTCTCCATGCTAGTGGCGAGGGCGGAGCGCGTCATTGCTCTTGAGTCATTGGTAGGGGAATTGGCCTCGAGACGTTGTGAAGAAGGTCTCTCGAGGACTTTTTCCGGTTGAGGCAGGAAACCCTGGGTTCCCTGGACTAGTGCTGGTGACCTCTGGGGGCTCTCATGGTGGCTCTGAGAAGTCAGGTAACTGGGAGGTGGGCGGGGCTCTCGGGACACCATTGGGTTTGGTGCAGTGGAAGACGGCCTCATCTCCAGTTCAGGCAGGAACCTCAGGGTTCCTGTGATTTCAGACTCCGATCGCAGGGTCCCTGCAGACTTGGGACAGGAGAGTCAGGCCTGGTCTTGGGTTGAGGCATGGAACTGCCGCTAGCCTCTGGAGGTGTTCACTGGGTGGAGAGGCCACTTGGCGAACTGTATTTGGTACCTGGGTTTTTCCGTACGATGCTCGGCGGATCACTGCCCCTTCGTGTTGACTTCATTCACAGGGTGGAGTTCGAAGAAGTGTCTGGGCATTGGGTTCTTTTCGAGAGGGGACTGGATATCGGGGTCCTTCGGAATGTGGAACCACCCATGAGGCCACGGCTGGAATTTCGTCGTGAGACCGGCCTCATCCTGAGGTGCGACCGGAAGGTCGGGAACCCCTTCCAGACAAAGCAGGGCAGTCGACCCTCCTTTGGAGATCAGGAGGGTAGAAGGGGCTCAGAGTAAGTGGTGCCAGAAAACCTCGGTGTTCGTCTCGAGGGAAACCAGTATGTCGGGGAACTTTGTGGGTTGCATCAAGGATGCCAAGTACCGTTTGGACCTCCAATTCTTAACGTGGGACTTCTCCTGAGACGCTGAGGCGGGAAAAGGGCTTCATCTTACGATGACGGGGGAACCACGTGGTTTTTCTGGAGTTGTCACGCGATTCTCGAGTTACGACGGGGAATTCAGGATGCCTCTTGTGTTGGCCCAGGGAAGTCCAATCGTCCATTGGAGTTGCGAAGGAAAGCTGGGGATTGCTCTCGAGTGACTGCGGGGCAAATAGACCTCATCTAGGCTTGTGTCCAGAAGCCAATGTTCCTCTCCATGGGCGACTGGGATCTCGGGGTTGCATTCCAGACGCACCCGGGGAGACAGGCATTCATTCTCGAGTGGAAGCATAGAACCCGCTCTACTCTCGAGTCGCGACGGGTATCTCTTGGAGCTCACTGAGTGGAATAAAGGCAGTCAAGCCTCCTGAGGCGTTTGGAGAGAGGAATCGGGATTGCGTTCTAGGCCATGGGGGAACGAAGGCCCTCATCTCGGGATGACGGGGAGTCGTGGGGTTTTCTCGAGCGGAGGCCCCCAGTGTGCAGTTTCTCATGAGGTACAACGGCGAGGTCCAGTGAGCCTCTGGTGGGGCGCCAGGGAAGTCGGGTCTCCATGCTAGTGGCGAGGGGGAGCGCGTCATTGCTCTTGAGTCATGGTAGGGGAATCTTGGCCTCGAGACGTGTTGAAGAAGGTCTCTCATTCTTTCTCGGGTTGAGGCAGGAAACCCTCGGTTCCCTCGACTTGTGCAGGTGACCTCAGGGAGTTTCTCATGGTGCCTCTGAGAAGTCAGGGAAACTGTGAAGGTAGGAGGGGCCTCTCGGGACTCCACTGGGGTTGGTGCATTGGAAGAGGGCCTCATCTCCAGGTGAGGCAGGAACCTCAGGGTTCCTGTGATTTCAGACTCCGAACACAGGGTCCCTGCAGACTTGGGACAGGAGAGTCAGGCCTGGTCTTGGGTTGAGGCATGGAACTCCGCTAGCCTCTGGAGGTGTTCACGGGTGAGAGGACACTTGTCGAGTTGTATTTGGAACCTGGGGTTTTTCGGACGATGCACGGGGAGTCACTGCCCCTTCGTGTTGACTTCATTCACAGGGTGGAGTTCGAAGTGGTGTCCGGGCATCGGGTTCTTAACAATACGGGACCTGGAAATCGGGGTCCTTCGGAATGTGGAACCACCCACGAGGCCGCGTCTGGAATTTGATCGTGAGACCGGCCTTATCCTGAGGAGCGACCGGAAGGTCAGCAACCCCTTCCAGACAAATCAGGGGAGTCGACCCTCCTGTCCAGAGCAGGAGGGTAGAAGGGGCTCAGAGGAAGTGGTGCCGGAAAACCTCGGTGCTCCATTCCAGGGAGACCGGTATGTTGGGGAACTTTGTGGGTCGCATCAAGGGTGCCAAGTACCGTATGGACCTCCAATTCTTAACGTGGGACTTCTCCTGAGATGCCTGTAGCGGGAAAGGGTTTCATCTTGCGATGACTGGGAACCACGTGGTTTTCTCCGAGTTGCGGCGGGATTCTCGAGTTACGACGGGGAATTCAGGATGCCTCTTGTGTTGGCCCAGGAAGTCCAATCTTCCATTCGAGTTGCGAAGGAAAGCTGGGGATTGCTCTCGAGTGACTGCAGGGCAATAGACCTCATCTAGGCTTGTGTCCAGAAGTCAACGTTCCTTTCCAGGTCGACAGGAATCTCGGGGTTGCATTCCAGACCCACCCGGGGAGACAGGCATTCATCTCGAGTGGAAGCAATGAACCCCGATCTGCTCTCGAGTCGCGACGGGTATCTCTTGGATCTCACTGAGTGGACTAAAGGGAGTCAAGCCTCCTGAGGCGTTTGGAGAGAGGTTCACGAGATTGGTCTGTAGGCCATGCAGGAGACGAAGGCCCTCGTCTCGCGATGACGGGCGAGTATCCGGTTTTTTCTCGAGCGGCGGCCCCAGTGTGCGGTTTCTCACGAGGTACGATGGCGAGGTCAGTGAGCCTCTGGTGGGGCGCCAGGGAAGTCGGATCTCCATGCGAGTGGCGAGGGGGAGCTCGTCATTGCTCTTGAGTCATGGTGAGGGAATCTGGCCTTGAGACGTGTTGAAGAAGGTCTCTCGAGGTCTTGCTCGGGTTGAGGCAGGGAAGCATGGGTTCCTTCGACTTGTGCAGGTGACCTCAGGAGGCTGCTCATGGTGGCTCTGAGAAGTCAGGGAAACTGGAGGTGGGAGGGGCCTCTCGGGACTCTACTGGGTTTGGTGCATTGCAAGAGGGCCTCATCTCCAGTTGAGGCAGGAACCTCAGGGTTCCTCTGATTTCAGACTCCGATGGCAGGGTCCCTGCAGACTGGGGACAGGAGAGTCAGGCCTCGTCTTGGGTTGAGGCATGGAACTCCGCTTGCCTCTGGAGGTGTTCACGTGGTGAAAGGCCAGTTGTCGAGCTGTATTTGGAACCTGGGGTTTTTTCTGGACGATGCATGGGCGAGTCACTGCCCCTTCGTGTTGACTTCATTCACAGGGTGGAGTTCGAAGAGGTGTGCGGGCATCGGGTTCATATCAAGAGGGGACCGGGAAATCACAGTCCTTCGGAATGTGGAACTACCCACGAGGCCACGTCTGTGAATTTCGTCGTGAGACCGGCCTCATCCTGAGGTGCAACCGGAAGGTCGGCAACCCCTTCCAGACAAAGCAGAGGAGTCGACCCTCCTGTCGAGATCAAGAGGGTAGAAGGGGCTCAGAGGAAGTGGTGCCGGAAAACCTCGGTGTTCCTCTCGAGGGAGACCGGTATGTCCCGGAACTTTGTGGGTCGCATCAAGCGTGCCAAGTACCTTTTCGACCTCCATTTCTTAACGTGGGACTTGTCCTGAGACGCTGTAGCGGGAAAGGGATTCATCTTGCAATGACGGGGGAACCACGTGGTTTTTCTCGAGTTGCGGCGGGATTCTCGAGTTACCGCGGCGAATTCAGGATGCCTCTTGTGTTGGCCCAGGGAAGTCCAATCTTCCATTCGAGTTGCGAAGGAAAGCTGGGGATTGCTCTCGAGTGACTGCAGGGCAATAGACCTCATCTAGGCTTGTGTCCAGAAGCCAGTGTTCCTCTCCAGGGGCGACACAGATCTCGAGGTTGCATTCCAGACTGACCCAGGGAGTCATGCCTGTTCGCGAGTGGAAGCAAAGTCCTCCATTCTCCTCTGGAGCAGTGACGGGTATTTGTTGGAGCCCACAGAGTGGTCTAAAAGGAGCCATTCCTCCTGTGGAGTTTGGAAAGTGGAATCGGGATTGCGCTCTAGGACATGGGGGAAACGAAGGCCCTCATCTCGGGATGACGGGGGACTTTCGGGGTTTTTCTCGAGCGGTGGCCCCAGTGTGGGCTTCTCACGAGGTACGACGCCAAGCTCAGTGAGCCTATCGTGGGGCACCAGGGAAGTCGGGTCTCCATGCGAGTGGCGAGGGGTGCGGGTCATTGCTCTCGAGTCATGGTAGGGGAATTGGGCCTCAAGACGCGTTGAAGAAGGACTCTCGAGGTCTTTCTCGGGTGGCGGCAGGAAACCCTCGGTTCCCTCGACTTGTGCAGGTGACTTCAGGGAGCTTCTCACGGTGCTTCTGAGAAGTCAGGGAAACTCTGGAGGTGGGAGGGGCCTCTCGGGACTCCATTGGGGTTTGTGCATTGGAAGAGGGCCTCATCTCCAGGTGAGGCAGGAACCTCAGGGTTCCTGTGATTTCAGACTCCGAACAGGGTCCCTGCAGACTTGGGACAGGAGAGTCAGGCCTGGTCTTGGGTTGAGGCATGGAACTCGCTAGCCTCTGGAGGTGTTCACGGGTGAGAGGCCACTTGTCGAGCTGTATTTGGAACCTGGGGTTTTTCCGGATGATGCTCGGGGAGTCACTGCCCTTCGTGTTGACTTCATTCACAGGGTGGAGTTCGAAGAGTGTCGGGGCATCGGGTTCTTATCAAGAGGGGACCGGGAAATCGGGTCCTAACGGATGTGGAACCACCCACCGAAGTGCCACGTCTGGATGTCTTCGCTGAGAAACCGGCATTCATCCTTGAGGTGCGACCGGATAGGTCGGAACCCTTCCAGACAAAGCAGGGAGTCGACCCTCCTGTGGAGATCAGGAGGGTAGAAGGGCTCAGAGGAAGTGGTGCCAGAAAACCTCGGTGTTCTCTCGAGGGAAACCGGTATGTCGGGGAACTTTGTGGGTTGCATCAAGGTGCCAAGTACCGTTTGGACCTCCAATTCTTAACGTGGGACTTCTCCTGAGACGCTGTAGCGGGAAAGGGCTTCATCTTCGATGACGGGGGAACCACGTGGTTTTTCTCGAGTTGCGGCGGGATTCTCGAGTTACGACGGGAATACAAGATGCCTCTAGTGTTGCACCAGGGAAGTCCAATCTTCCATTCGAGTTCGAAGGAAAGCTGGGGATTGCTCTCGAGTGACTGCAGGGCAAATAGACCTCATCTAGGCTTGTGTCCAGAAGCCAGTGTTCCTCTCCAGGGGCGACACAGATCTCGGGGTTGCATTCCAGACTGACACCCAGGGAGTCAGGCCTGTCTCGGTAAGCAAAGACCTCCATTCTCCTCTGAGTGACGGGTATTTTTGGAGCACACAGAGTGGCCTAAACGTAGCCACTCCTCCTGTGGAGTTTGGAGAGAGGAATCGGGATTGCGCTCTAGGCCATGGGGGAAAGAAGGCCCTCATCTCGGGATGACGGGGAGTCTCGGGTTTTTCTCGAGCGGCAGCCCAGTGTGGGGTTTCTCACGAGGTACACGCCAAGCTCAGTGAGCCTCTCGTGGGGCACCAGGGAAGTCGGGTCTCCAGCAAGTGGCGAGGGGGATCGCGTCATTGCACTTGAGTCATGTAGGGGAACTGGCCTTGAGATGTTTGAAGAAGGTCTCTCGAGGTCTTTCTCGGGTGGCGGCAGGAAACCCTCGGTTCCCTCGACTTGTGCAGGTGACCTCAGGGAGCTTCTCATGGTGCTCTGAGAAGTCAGGGAAACTGGAGGTGGGAGGGGCCTCTCGGGACTCCACTGGGCTTGGTGCATTGGAAGAGGGCCTCATCTCCAGTTGAGGCAGGAACCTCAGGTTCCTCTGATTTCAGACTCCGACGCAGGTCCCTGCAGACTTGGGACAGGAGAGTCAGGCCTCGTCTGGGTTGAGGCATGGATTTCGCTTGCCTCTCAGGTGTTCACGGGTGAGAGGCCACTTGTCGAGTTGTATTTGGAACCAGGGGTTTTTTCGGACGATGCACGGGGAGTCACTGCCCCTTCGTGTTGACTTCATTCACAGGGTGGAGTTCGAAGAGGTGTCGGGCATCGGGTTCTTAATCAATACGGGACCTGGAAATCGGGGTCCTTCGGAATGTGGAACCACCCACGAGGCCACGTCTGGAATTTGTCGTGAGACCGGCCTTATCCTGAGGAGCGACCGGAAGGTCAGCAACCCTTCCAGACAAATCAGGGGAGTCGACCCTCCTGTCCAGAGCAGGAGGGTAGAAGGGGCTCAGAGGAAGTGGTGCCGGAAAACCTCGGTGCTCCATTCCAGGGAGACCGGTATGTTGGGGAACTTTGTGGGTCGCATCAAGGGTGCCAAGTACCGTTGGACCTCCAATTCTTAACGTGGGACTTCTCCTGAGATGCTGTAGCGGGAAAGGGTTCATCTTGCGATGACGGGGAACCACGTGGTTTTTCTCGAGTTTCGGCGGGATTCTCGAGTTACGACGGGGAATTCAGGATGCCTCTTGTGTTGGCCCAGGGAAGTCCAATCTTCCATTCGAGTTGCGAAGGAAAGCTGGGGATTGCTCTCGAGTGACTGCAGGGCAAATAGACCTCATCTAGGCTTGTGTCCAGAAGCCAATGTTCCTTCCAGGGTCGACAGGGATCTCGGGTTGCATTCCAGACGCACCCGGGGAGACAGGCATTCATCTCGAGTGGAAGCAATGAACCCCGATCTGCTCTCGAGTCGCGACGGGTATCTCTTGGAGCTCACTGAGTGGACTAAAGGGAGTCAAGCCTCCTGAGGCGTTTGGAGAGAGGTCACGGATTGGTCTGTAGGCCATGCAGGAGACGAAGGCCCTCTCTCGCGATGACGGGGAGTATCCGGGTTTTTCTCGAGCGGCGGCCCCAGTGTGCGGTTTCTCACGAGGTACGATGGCGAGGTCAGTGAGCCTCTGGTGGGGCGCCAGGGAAGTCGGATCTCCATGCGAGTGGCGAGGGGGAGCTCGTCATTGCTCTTGAGTCATGGTGGGGAATCTGGCCTTGAGACGTGTTGAAGAAGGTCTCTCGAGGTCTTGCTCGGGTTGAGGCAGGGAAGCATGGGTTCCTTCGACTTGTGCAGGTGACCTCAGGAGGCTGCTCATGGTGGCTCTGAGAAGTCAGGGAAACTGGAGGTGGGAGGGGCCTCTCGGGACTCTACTGGGTTTGGTGCATTGCAAGAGGGCCTCATCTCCAGTTGAGGCAGGAACCTCAGGGTTCTCTGATTTCAGACTCCGATGGCAGGGTCCCTGCAGACTGGGGACAGGAGAGTCAGGCCTCGTCTTGGGTTGAGGCATGGAACTCCGCTTGCCTCTTGAGGTGTTCACGTGGTGAAGGCCAGTTGTCGAGCTGTATTTGGAACCTGGGGTTTTTCTGGACGATGCATGGGCGAGTCACTGCCCCTTCGTGTTGACTTCATTCACAGGGTGGAGTTCGAAGAGGTGTGCGGGCATCGGTTCATATCAAGAGGGGACCGGGAAATCACAGTCCTTCGAATGTGGAACTACCACGAGGCACGTCTGTGCAATTTCGTCTGAGACCGGCCTCATCCATGAGGTGCATCCGGAAGGTCGGCAACTCCCTTCCAGACAAAGCAGAGGAGTCGACCCTCCTGTCGAGATCAAGAGGGTAGAAGGGGCTCAGAGGAAGTGGTGCCGTGAAAACCTCGGTGTTCCTCTCGAGGGAGACCGGTATGACCGGAACTTTGTGGGTCGCATGAAGCGTGCCAAGTACCTTTTCGACCTCCATTTCTTAACGTGGGACTTGTCCTGACGCTGTAGCGGGAAAGGGATTCATCTTGCAATGACGGGGGAACCACGTGGTTTTTCTCGAGTTGCGGCGGGATTCTCGAGTTACCGCGGGAATTCAGGATGCCTCTTGTGTTGGCCCAGGGAAGTCCAATGTTCCATTCGAGTTTCGAAGGAAAGCTGGGGATTGCTCTCGAGTGACTGCAGGGCAAATAGACCTCATCTAGGCTGGTCCAGAAGCCAATGTTCCTCTCCAGGGGCGACACAGATCTCGGGGTTGCATTCTAGACTCACCCAGGGAGTCAGGCCTAGTCTCGAGTGTAAGCAAAGACCTCCATTCTCCTCTGTAGTAGTGACGGGTATTTGTTGGAGCACACAGAGTGGCCTAAACGTAGCCACTCCTCCTGTGGAGTTTGGAGAGAGGAATCGGGATTGCGCTCTAGGCCATGGGGGAAAAGGAATGCCCTCATCTCGGGATGACGGAGGAGTCTCGGGGTTTTTCTCGAGCGGCAGCCGCAGTGTGGGGTTCTCACGAGGTACCACGCCAAGCTCAGTGAGCCTCTCGTGGGGCACCAGGGAAGTCGGGTCTCCAGCAAGTGGCGAGGGGGATCGCGTCATTGCACTTGAGTCATGATAGGGGAAACTGGCCTTGAGATGTTGTGAAGAAGGTCTCTCGAGGTCTTTCTCGGGTGGCGGCAGGAAACCCTCGGTTCCCTCGACTTGTGCAGGTGACCTCAGGGAGCTTCTCATGGTGCCTCTGAGAAGTCAGGGAAACTGTGGAGGTGGGAGGGGCCTCTCGGGACTCCACTGGGGTTGGTGCATTGGAAGAGGGCCTCATCTCCAGTTGAGGCAGGAACCTCAGGCTTCCTCTGATTTCAGACTCCGAACGCAAGGTCCCTGCAGACTTGGGACAGGAGAGTCAAGCCTCGTCCTCGGTTGAGGCATGGATTTCGGCTTGCCTCTCCAGGTGTTCACGGGTGAGAGGCCACTTGTCGAGTTGTATTTGAAACCAGGGGTTTTTTTCGGACGATGCACGGGGGAGTCACTGCCCCTTCATGTTGACTTCATTCACAGGGTGGAGTTCGAAGAGGTGTCCGGGCATCGGGTTCTTAACAATACGGGACCTGGAAATCGGGGTCCTTCGGAATGTGGAACCACCCACGAGGCCGCGTCTGGAATTTGATCGTGAGACCGGCCTTATCCTGAGGAGCGACCGGAAGGTCAGCAACCCCTTCCAGACAAATCAGGGGAGTCGACCCTCCTGTCCAGAGCAGGAGGGTAGAAGGGGCTCAGAGGAAGTGGTGCCGGAAAACCTCGGTGCTCCATTCCAGGGAGACCGGTATGTTGGGGAACTTTGTGGGTCGCATCAAGGGTGCCAAGTACCGTATGGACCTCCAATTCTTAACGTGGGACTTCTCCTGAGATGCTGTAGCGGGAAAGGGTTTCATCTTGCGATGACTGGGGAACCACGTGGTTTTTCTCGAGTTGCGGCGGGATTCTCGAGTTACGACGGGGAATTCAGGATGCCTCTTGTGTTGGCCCAGGGAAGTCCAATCTTCCATTCGAGTTGCGAAGGAAAGCTGGGGATTGCTCTCGAGTGACTGCAGGGCAAATAGACCTCATCTAGGCTTGTGTCCAGAAGTCAACGTTCCTTTCCAGGGTCGACAGGGATCTCGGGGTTGCATTCCAGACCCACCCGGGGAGACAGGCATTCATCTC
>NW_020192217.1:0-47552 GCF_002263795.3 Bos taurus | reverse complement strand
TCACGTGCAGATCATGCACTCATCATGTGGCTGATCATACAATGATCACGTGGCTGATCATGCACTGATCACATGTATGATCGTACACTGATCACGTGGCTGATCATGCACAAATCCCATTGCATATCATGCTCTGATCAGGTTGCTATCATGTACTGATCACGTGGCTGATCATACACTGATCACATGACTGATCATGCACTGATCACGTGCCTGATCATGCACTGATCCCGTGGCTGATCTGCACTGATCACGTGGCTGAAATGCCATCTGATCACTTGACTATCATGCACTGATCACGTCTCTTATCAAATGCACTACTCACGTGACTGATCATGGACTGATCACGTGACTGATCATGCACTGATCATGAGGCCTGATCATGCACTGATCACGGGCCTGTTCATGCACTGATCACTGTGGCTGACCCTGCACTGATCACGGAGGCTGATCATGACACTGATCACGTGACTGTGCATGCAATGATCACTTGGCTGATCATGTACTGATCACGTGGCTGATCATGCACTGATCACATGACTGATTATGCACTGATCACATAGCTATCATGCACTGATCACATGACTTCGCATGCCATGATCACGTGACTGATCATGCACTGGTCCCGTGGCTATCATGCACTGATAATGTGGCTTATCATACATTGATCACCTAAATAATCATGCACTGATCACGTGGCAATCTTGCTCTGATCACGTGGTTGATCAGGCCACTGATCACTTAGCTATCATGCACTGATCACATGACTGCGCAAGAACTGATCACTTAGATATCATACACAGGACACGTGACAGATCATGCACTGATCACGTGACTGATCATGCACTGATCTGGTGGCTATCATGCACTGATCCGTGGCTGATCTTGCACTGATCACGTGGCTGATAATGCACTGATCACTTGACTGATCATGCACTGATCACGTCTCTTATCATGCACTACTCACGTGACTGATCATGGACTGATCACGTGACTGATCATGCACTGATCATGAGCCTGATCATGCACTGATCACGGGCCTGTTCATGCACTGATCACGTGGCTGATCCTGCACTGATCACGAGGCTGATCATACACTGATCACGTGACTGTGCATGCAATGATCACTTGGCTGATCATGTACTGATCACGTAGCTGATCATGCTCTGATCACGTGACTGATTATGCACTGATCACATAGCTATCATGCACTGATCACATGACTTCGCATGCCATGATCACGTGACTGATCATGCACTGATCACGTGGCTATCATGCACTGATAATGTGGCTTATCATACATTGATCACCTAAATAATCATGCACTGATCACGTGGCAATCTTGCTCTGATCACGTGGTTGATCAGGCACTGATCACTTAGCTATCATGCACTGATCACATGACTGCGCAAGAACTGATCACTTAGATATCATACACAGGACACGTGACAGATCATGCACTGATCACGTGACTGATCATGCACTGATCTGGTGGCTATCATGCACTGATCCCGTGGCTGATCTTGCACTGATCACGTGGCTGATAATGCACTGATCACTTGACTGATCATGCACTTGATCACGTCTCTTATCATGCACTACTCACGTGACTGATCATGGACTGATCACGTGACTGATCATGCACTGATCATGAGCCTGATCATGCACTGATCACGGGCCCTGTTCATGCACTGATCACGTGGCTGATCCTGCACTGATCACGAGGCTGATCATACACTGATCACGTGACTGTGCATGCAATGATCACTTGGCTGATCATGTACTGATCACGTGGCTGATCATGCACTGATAACCTGGCTATCATCCACTGATCACGTGAGTGATCATGCACTCTTCACGTGCATGATCATGCACTGATCACGTGTCTTAGCATGCACTAACCATGTTGCTGATCATGCAATGGTCAGGTGGCTATCATGCACTGTTTAACTGGCTGATCATGCACTGATCACATGGCTGTAATACACTGACCACTTGACTGTGCATGCACTGATCATGTAGATGATTATACACTGATCACGTGACTGATCATGCACTGATCATGTGTCTGATCATGCACTGATAAAGTGGTTGATCATGCACTGATCACGTGGCTGAGCATACAGTGATTACATGACTGATCATGCACTAATCACGTTGTGGATCCTGCACTGATCACGTGACTGATCATGCACTGATCCCGTGGCTGATCATGCACTGATCACGTTGCAGATCATGCACTCATCACGTGGCTGATCATACAATGATCACGTGGCTGATCATGCACTGATCACATGTGTGATTGTACACTGATCACGTGGCTGATCATGCACAAATCCCATTGCATATCATGCTCTGATCAGGTTGCTATCATGTACTGATCACTTGGCTGATCATACACTGATCACATGACTGATCATGCACTGATCACGTGCCTGATCATGCACTGATCCCGTGGCAGATCATGCACTGATCACGTGCAGATCATGCACTCATCATGTGGCTGATCATACAATGATCACGTGGCTGATCATGCACTGATCACATGTATGATCGTACA
The DNA here is from genome assembly GCF_002263795.3 of Bos taurus. NCBI lineage: Eukaryota > Metazoa > Chordata > Mammalia > Artiodactyla > Bovidae > Bos > Bos taurus. Next base: position 44,992 of record NW_020192217.1, on the reverse strand, counting down.
CTGATCACGTGGCTGATCATGCACAAATCCCATTGCATATCATGCTCTGATCAGGTTGCTATCATGTACTGATCACGTGGCTGATCATACACTGATCACATGACTGATCATGCACTGATCACGTGCCTGATCATGCACTGATCCCGTGGCTGATCTTGCACTGATCACGTGGCTGATAATGCACTGATCACTTGACTGATCATGCACTGATCACGTCTCTTATCATGCACTACTCACGTGACTGATCATGGACTGATCACGTGACTGATCATGCACTGATCATGAGCCTGATCATGCACTGATCACGGGGCCTGTTCATGCACTGATCACGTGGCTGATCCTGCACTGATCACGAGGCTGATCATACACTGATCACGTGACTGTGCATGCAATGATCACTTGGCTGATCATGTACTGATCACGTGGCTGATCATGCACTGATCACATGACTGATTATGCACTGATCACATAGCTATCATGCACTGATCACATGACTTCGCATGCCATGATCACGTGACTGATCATGCACTGGTCCCGTGGCTATCATGCACTGATAATGTGGCTTATCATACATTGATCACCTAAATAATCATGCACTGATCACGTGGCAATCTTGCTCTGATCACGTGGTTGATCAGGCACTGATCACTTAGCTATCATGCACTGATCACATGACTGCGCAAGAACTGATCACTTAGATATCATACACAGGACACGTGACAGATCATGCACTGATCACGTGACTGATCATGCACTGATCTGGTGGCTATCATGCATTGATCCCGTGGTTGATCTTGCACTGATCACGTGACTGATCATGCACTGATCACCTGGCTATCATGCACTAATCACGTAGCTGATCTGGAACAGATCATGTGACTAATCATGCAGTGATCACGTCGCTATCATGCAATGATCTCGAGATTGCGCATGCACTGATCATATGGATGATCACACACTGATCACGTGACAGATCATGCACTGAACACGTGACTTATAATGCACTGATCACGTGACTGCACATGCACTGATCATGTGACTGAGCATGCACTGATCACGTAGCTGATCATGCACTGATCACGAAGTTGATCATACACTGATCATGTGACTGAGCATGCACTGACCACGTAGCTGATCATGCACTGATCACGAAGTTGATCATACACTGATCACGTGAGTGTGCATGCACTGATCACGTGGCGGATAATGCAATGATCACGTGGCTGATCATGCACTGATCACGTATCTCTCATGCACTGATCACATGTCAACCATGCCCGGATCCCGTGGCTGATCATGCACTGATCGCCTGACTGATCATGCACTAGTCACCTGGCTATCATGCACTAATCACGTGGCTGATCATACACTGACCACGTGACTGATCATGCACTGATCTGGTGGCTATCATGCATTGATCACGTGTTTGATCTTACACTGATCACGTGACTGATCATGCACTGATCACCTGGCTATCATGCACTAATCACGTAGCTGATCTGGAACAGATCACGTGACTAATCATGCAGTGATCACGTCGCTGTCATGCAATGATCTCGAGATTGCGCATGCACTGATCATATGGATGATCACACACTGATCACGTGACAGATCATGCACTGATCACGTGACTTATCATGCACTGATCACGAGACTGCACATGCACTGATCATGTGACTGAGCATGCACTGATCATGTAGCTGATCATGCACTGATCACGAAGTTGATCATACACTGATCATGTGACTGAGCATGCACTGATCACGTAGCTGATCATGCACTGATCACGAAGTTGATCATACACTGATCACGTGAGTGTGCATGCACTGATCACGTGGCGGATAATGCAATGTTCACGTGGCTGATCATGCACTGATCACGTAGCTCTCATGCACTGATCACATGTCAATCACGCCCGGATCCCGTGGCTGATCATGCACTGATCTCGAAGCTGATCATACACTGATCACGTGAGTGTGCATGCAATGATAACATGGCTGATTATGCAATTATCACGTGGCTTATCATACACTGATCACGTGGCTGATCATGCACTAATCACGTTTTGGATGATGCACTGGTCACGTGGCTGATCATACACTAATCACATGACTGATCATGCACTAATCACGTTGTGGATCATGCACTGATCACGTGGCTGTTCTTGCACTTATCACGTGGCTGATCATACAGTGATTACATGACTGATCATGCACTAATCACGATGTGGATCATGCACTGATCACATGAATGTGCATGCATTGATCATGTGGCTGATCATGCACTGATCACGTGGCTGATCATGCACTGATCACGAAGCTGATATTACACTGATCACAGGACTGTGCATGCACTGATCATGTGGCTGATCATGCACTGATCATGTGGCTGATGATACACTGATCACGTGGCTGATCGTACTCTGAACACGAAGCTGAAAATACACTGATCACGAGACTGCATGCACTGATCACTTGACTGCGCCTGCACTGATCACGTGGATGATAATACGCTGATCACTTGACTGCTTATGCACTAAAAAAATGGCTGATCATGCACTGATCACATGACTGATCATGCACTGATCACGTGACTGATCATGCATAGATCACGTGACTACCATGCACTGATCACTTGATTGTGCATGCAATAATCACGTGGATGATCACGCATTTATCATGTGGCTGATCATGCACTAATCACATGGCGGAACATGAACTGATCACGTGACTTAGCATGCAGTGATCTCGTGTCTGAATGGTGCTGATCATGTGACTAAACAAGAACTGATCACGTGGCTATAATGCACTGATCACATGACTGCGCATGCACTGATCATGTGGATGATAATACACTGATGACGTTACTGATGAGGCACTGATCACGTGACTGATCATTCACTGATCACGTGGCTATTATGCACTGATCACGGGACTGCACATGCAGTGTTCACGTAATTGTAGACAATGATCACGTGGCTATCATGCACTGATCACGTGTCTATCATTCACTGAACACGTGGCTGATCAAACACTGATCACGTGGCTGATCATGCACTCATCACGTGGCTGATCATACAATGATCACGTGGCTGATCATGCACTGATCACATGTATGATCGTACACTGATCACGTGGCTGATCATGCACAAATCCCATTGCATATCATGCTCTGATCAGGTTGCTATCATGTACTGATCACGTGGCTGATCATACAGTGATCACGTGACTGACCATGCACTGATTACGTGGCTATCATGCACTGATCACGTGGCTGATCATGCACTGTTAACCTGGCTATAATACACTGATCTCGTGACTGATCATGCATTCTTCACATGCCTGATCATGCACTGATCACGTGGCTGATCTTGCACTGATCACGTGGCTGATAATGCACTGATCACTTGACTGATCATGCACTGATCACGTGTCTGATCATGCACTACTCACGTGACTGATCATGGACTGATCACGTGACTGATCATGCACTGATCATGAGCCTGATCATGCACTGAACACGGGCCTGTTCATGCACTGATCACGTGGCTGATCCTGCACTGATCACGAGGCTGATCATACACTGATCACGTGACTGTGCATGCAATGATCACTTGGCTGATCATATACTGATCACGTGGCTGACCATGCACTGATCACGTGACTGATCATGCACTGATATGGTGGCTATCATGCATTGATCACGTGGTTGATCATACACTGATCACGTGACTGATCATGCACTGATCACCTGGCTATCATGCACTAATCACGTAGCTGATCTGGAACAGATCACGTGTGTAATCATGCAGTGATCACGTCGCTATCATGCAATGATCTCGAGATTGCGCATGCACTGATCATACGGATGATCACACACTGATCACGTGACAGATCATGCACTGAACACGTGACTTATCATGCACTGATCACGTAACTGCACATGCACTGATCATGTGACTGAGCATGCACTAATCATGTAGCTGATCATGCACTGATCACGAAGTTGATCATACACTGATCATGTGACTGAGCATGCACTGACCACGTAGCTGATCATGCACTGATCACGTTGCGTATCATGCACTGATCACATGACGGCGCATGAACTGATCACGTGGATATTATACACTGATCAAGTGACAAATCATGCACTAATCACGTGACTGATCATGCACTGATCACGTGGCTATCATGCACTGATCACGTGACTGATCATGCACTTGACACGTCGCTATCATGCACTGATCACGTGGCTGTTCATACAGTGATCACGTGACTGATCATGCACTGATCCCATGGCTGATCATGCACTGATCACGTTGCAGATCATGCACTCATCACGTGGCTGATCATACAATGATCACGTGGCTGATCATGCACTGATCACATGTGTGATCGTACACTGATCACGTGGCTGATCATGCACAAATCCCATTGCATATCATGCTCTGATCAGGTTGCTATCATGTACTGATCACTTGGCTGATCATACACTGATCACATGACTGATCATGCACTGATCACGTGCCTGATCATGCACTGATCCCGTGGCAGATCATGCACTGATCACGTGCAGATCATGCACTCATCATGTGGCTGATCATACAATGATCACGTGGCTGATCATGCACTGATCACATGTATGATCGTACACTGATCACGTGGCTGATCATGCACAAATCCCATTGCATATCATGCTCTGATCAGGTTGCTATCATGTACTGATCACGTGGCTGATCATACACTGATCACATGACTGATCATGCACTGATCACGTGCCTGATCATGCACTGATCCCGTGGCTGATCTTGCACTGATCACGTGGCTGATAATGCACTGATCACTTGACTGATCATGCACTGATCACGTCTCTTATCATGCACTACTCACGTGACTGATCATGGACTGATCACGTGACTGATCATGCACTGATCATGAGCCTGATCATGCACTGATCACGGGCCTGTTCATGCACTGATCACGTGGCTGATCCTGCACTGATCACGAGGCTGATCATACACTGATCACGTGACTGTGCATGCAATGATCACTTGGCTGATCATGTACTGATCACGTGGCTGATCATGCACTGATCACATGACTGATTATGCACTGATCACATAGCTATCATGCACTGATCACATGACTTCGCATGCCATGATCACGTGACTGATCATGCACTGGTCCCGTGGCTATCATGCACTGATAATGTGGCTTATCATACATTGATCACCTAAATAATCATGCACTGATCACGTGGCAATCTTGCTCTGATCACGTGGTTGATCAGGCACTGATCACTTAGCTATCATGCACTGATCACATGACTGCACAAGAACTGATCACTTAGATATCATACACAGGACACGTGACAGATCATGCACTGATCACGTGACTGATCATGCACTGATCTGGTGGCTATCATGCACTGATCCCGTGGCTGATCTTGCACTGATCACGTGGCTGATAATGCACTGATCACTTGACTGATCATGCACTGATCACGTCTCTTATCATGCACTACTCACGTGACTGATCATGGACTGATCACGTGACTGATCATGCACTGATCATGAGCCTGATCATGCACTGATCACGGGCCTGTTCATGCACTGATCACGTGGCTGATCCTGCACTGATCACGAGGCTGATCATACACTGATCACGTGACTGTGCATGCAATGATCACTTGGCTGATCATGTACTGATCACGTAGCTGATCATGCTCTGATCACGTGACTGATTATGCACTGATCACATAGCTATCATGCACTGATCACATGACTTCGCATGCCATGATCACGTGACTGATCATGCACTGGTCCCGTGGCTATCATGCACTGATAATGTGGCTTATCATACATTGATCACCTAAATAATCATGCACTGATCACGTGGCAATCTTGCTCTGATCACGTGGTTGATCAGGCACTGATCACTTAGCTATCATGCACTGATCACATGACTGCGCAAGAACTGATCACTTAGATATCATACACAGGACACGTGACAGATCATGCACTGATCACGTGACTGATCATGCACTGATCTGGTGGCTATCATGCACTGATCCCGTGGCTGATCTTGCACTGATCACGTGGCTGATAATGCACTGATCACTTGACTGATCATGCACTGATCACGTCTCTTATCATGCACTACTCACGTGACTGATCATGGACTGATCACGTGACTGATCATGCACTGATCATGAGCCTGATCATGCACTGATCACGGGCCTGTTCATGCACTGATCACGTGGCTGATCCTGCACTGATCACGAGGCTGATCATACACTGATCACGTGACTGTGCATGCAATGATCACTTGGCTGATCATGTACTGATCACGTGGCTGATCATGCACTGATCACATGACTGATTATGCACTGATCACATAGCTATCATGCACTGATCACATGACTTCGCATGCCATGATCACGTGACTGATCATGCACTGGTCCCGTGGCTATCATGCACTGATAATGTGGCTTATCATACATTGATCACCTAAATAATCATGCACTGATCACGTGGCAATCTTGCTCTGATCACGTGGTTGATCAGGCACTGATCACTTAGCTATCATGCACTGATCACATGACTGCGCAAGAACTGATCACTTAGATATCATACACAGGACACGTGACAGATCATGCACTGATCACGTGACTGATCATGCACTGATCTGGTGGCTATCATGCACTGATCCCGTGGCTGATCTTGCACTGATCACGTGGCTGATAATGCACTGATCACTTGACTGATCATGCACTGATCACGTCTCTTATCATGCACTACTCACGTGACTGATCATGGACTGATCACGTGACTGATCATGCACTCATCATGAGCCTGATCATGCACTGATCACGGGCCTGTTCATGCACTGATCACGTGGCTGATCCTGCACTGATCACGAGGCTGATCATACACTGATCACGTGACTGTGCATGCAATGATCACTTGGCTGATCATGTACTGATCACGTGGCTGATCATGCACTGATCACATGACTGATTATGCACTGATCACATAGCTATCATGCACTGATCACATGACTTCGCATGCCATGATCACGTGACTGATCATGCACTGGTCCCGTGGCTATCATGCACTGATAATGTGGCTTATCATACATTGATCACCTAAATAATCATGCACTGATCACGTGGCAATCTTGCTCTGATCACGTGGTTGATCAGGCACTGATCACTTAGCTATCATGCACTGATCACATGACTGCGCAAGAACTGATCACTTAGATATCATACACAGGACACGTGACAGATCATGCACTGATCACGTGACTGATCATGCACTGATCTGGTGGCTATCATGCACTGATCCCGTGGCTGATCTTGCACTGATCACGTGGCTGATAATGCACTGATCACTTGACTGATCATGCACTGATCACGTCTCTTATCATGCACTACTCACGTGACTGATCATGGACTGATCACGTGACTGATCATGCACTCATCATGAGCCTGATCATGCACTGATCACGGGCCTGTTCATGCACTGATCACGTGGCTGATCCTGCACTGATCACGAGGCTGATCATACACTGATCACGTGACTGTGCATGCAATGATCACTTGGCTGATCATGTACTGATCACGTAGCTGATCATGCTCTGATCACGTGACTGATTATGCACTGATCACATAGCTATCATGCACTGATCACATGACTTCGCATGCCATGATCACGTGACTGATCATGCACTGATCACGTGGCTATCATGCACTGATAATGTGGCTTATCATACATTGATCACCTAAATAATCATGCACTGATCACGTGGCAATCTTGCTCTGATCACGTGGTTGATCAGGCACTGATCACTTAGCTATCATGCACTGATCACATGACTGCGCAAGAACTGATCACTTAGATATCATACACAGGACACGTGACAGATCATGCACTGATCACGTGACTGATCATGCACTGATCTGGTGGCTATCATGCATTGATCACGTGGTTGATCATACACTGATCACGTGACTGATCATGCACTGATCACCTGGCTATCATGCACTAATCACGTAGCTGATCTGGAACAGATCACGTGACTAATCATGCAGTGATCACGTCGCTATCATGCAATGATCTCGAGATTGCGCATGCACTGATCATATGGATGATCACACACTGATCACGTGACAGATCATGCACTGAACACGTGACTTATAATGCACTGATCACGTGACTGCACATGCACTGATCATGTGACTGAGCATGCACTGATCACGTAGCTGATCATGCACTGATCACGAAGTTGATCATACACTGATCATGTGACTGAGCATGCACTGACCACGTAGCTGATCATGCACTGATCACGAAGTTGATCATACACTGATCACGTGAGTGTGCATGCACTGATCACGTGGCGGATAATGCAATGATCACGTGGCTGATCATGCACTGATCACGTAGCTCTCATGCACTGATCACATGTCAACCATGCCCGGATCCCGTGGCTGATCATGCACTGATCGCCTGACTGATCAGGCACTAGTCACCTGGCTATCATGCACTAATCACGTGGCTGTTCATACACTGACCACGTGACTGATCATGCACTGATTTGGTGGCTATCATGCATTGATCACGTGTTTGATCTTACACTGATCACGTGACTGATCATGCACTGATCACCTGGCTTTCATGCACTAATCACGTAGCTGATCTGGAACAGATCACGTGACTAATCATGCAGTGATCACGTCGCTATCATGCAATGATCTCGAGATTGCGCGTGCACTGATCATATGGATGATCACACACTGATCACGTGACAGATCATGCACTGATCACGTGACTTATCATGCACTGATCACGAGACTGCACATGCACTGATCATGTGACTGAGCATGCACTGATCATGTAGCTGATCATGCACTGATCACGAAGTTGATCATACACTGATCATGTGACTGAGCATGCACTGATCACGTAGCTGATCATGCACTGATCACGAAGTTGATCATACACTGATCACGTGAGTGTGCATGCACTGATCACGTGGCTGATAATGCACTGATCACTTGACTGATCATGCACTGATCACGTCTCTTATCATGCACTACTCACGTGACTGATCATGGACTGATCACGTGACTGATCATGCACTGATCATGAGCCTGATCATGCACTGATCACGGGCCTGTTCATGCACTGATCACGTGGCTGATCCTGCACTGATCACGAGGCTGATCATACACTGATCACGTGACTGTGCATGCAATGATCACTTGGCTGATCATGTACTGATCACGTGGCTGATCATGCACTGATAACCTGGCTATCATCCACTGATCACGTGAGTGATCATGCACTCTTCACGTGCATGATCATGCACTGATCACGTGTCTTAGCATGCACTAACCATGTTGCTGATCATGCAATGGTCAGGTGGCTATCATGCACTGTTTAACTGGCTGATCATGCACTGATCACATGGCTGTAATACACTGACCACTTGACTGTGCATGCACTGATCATGTGGATGATTATACACTGATCACGTGACTGATCATGCACTGATCATGTGTCTGATCATGCACTGATAAAGTGGTTGATCATGCACTGATCACGTGGCTGAGCATACAGTGATTACATGACTGATCATGCACTAATCACGTTGTGGATCCTGCACTGATCACGTGACTGATCATGCACTGATCCCGTGGCTGATCATGCACTGATCACGTTGCAGATCATGCACTCATCACGTGGCTGATCATACAATGATCACGTGGCTGATCATGCACTGATCACATGTGTGATCGTACACTGATCACGTGGCTGATCATGCACAAATCCCATTGCATATCATGCTCTGATCAGGTTGCTATCATGTACTGATCACTTGGCTGATCATACACTGATCACATGACTGATCATGCACTGATCACGTGCCTGATCATGCACTGATCCCGTGGCAGATCATGCACTGATCACGTGCAGATCATGCACTCATCATGTGGCTGATCATACAATGATCACGTGGCTGATCATGCACTGATCACATGTATGATCGTACACTGATCACGTGGCTGATCATGCACAAATCCCATTGCATATCATGCTCTGATCAGGTTGCTATCATGTACTGATCACGTGGCTGATCATACACTGATCACATGACTGATCATGCACTGATCACGTGCCTGATCATGCACTGATCCCGTGGCTGATCTTGCACTGATCACGTGGCTGATAATGCACTGATCACTTGACTGATCATGCACTGATCACGTCTCTTATCATGCACTACTCACGTGACTGATCATGGACTGATCACGTGACTGATCATGCACTGATCATGAGCCTGATCATGCACTGATCACGGGCCTGTTCATGCACTGATCACGTGGCTGATCCTGCACTGATCACGAGGCTGATCATACACTGATCACGTGACTGTGCATGCAATGATCACTTGGCTGATCATGTACTGATCACGTGGCTGATCATGCACTGATCACATGACTGATTATGCACTGATCACATAGCTATCATGCACTGATCACATGACTTCGCATGCCATGATCACGTGACTGATCATGCACTGGTCCCGTGGCTATCATGCACTGATAATGTGGCTTATCATACATTGATCACCTAAATAATCATGCACTGATCACGTGGCAATCTTGCTCTGATCACGTGGTTGATCAGGCACTGATCACTTAGCTATCATGCACTGATCACATGACTGCGCAAGAACTGATCACTTAGATATCATACACAGGACACGTGACAGATCATGCACTGATCACGTGACTGATCATGCACTGATCTGGTGGCTATCATGCACTGATCCCGTGGCTGATCTTGCACTGATCACGTGGCTGATAATGCACTGATCACTTGACTGATCATGCACTGATCACGTCTCTTATCATGCACTACTCACGTGACTGATCATGGACTGATCACGTGACTGATCATGCACTCATCATGAGCCTGATCATGCACTGATCACGGGCCTGTTCATGCACTGATCACGAGGCTGATCATACACTGATCACGTGACTGTGCATGCAATGATCACTTGGCTGATCATGTACTGATCACGTAGCTGATCATGCTCTGATCACGTGACTGATTATGCACTGATCACATAGCTATCATGCACTGATCACATGACTTCGCATGCCATGATCACGTGACTGATCATGCACTGATCACGTGGCTATCATGCACTGATAATGTGGCTTATCATACATTGATCACCTAAATAATCATGCACTGATCACGTGGCAATCTTGCTCTGATCACGTGGTTGATCAGGCACTGATCACTTAGCTATCATGCACTGATCACATGACTGCGCAAGAACTGATCACTTAGATATCATACACAGGACACGTGACAGATCATGCACTGATCACGTGACTGATCATGCACTGATCTGATGGCTATCATGCACTGATCCCGTGGCTGATCTTGCACTGATCACGTGGCTGATAATGCACTGATCACTTGACTGATCATGCACTGATCACGTCTCTTATCATGCACTACTCACGTGACTGATCATGGACTGATCACGTGACTGATCATGCACTGATCATGAGCCTGATCATGCACTGATCACGGGCCTGTTCATGCACTGATCACGTGGCTGATCCTGCACTGATCACGAGGCTGATCATACACTGATCACGTGACTGTGCATGCAATGATCACTTGGCTGATCATGTACTGATCACGTAGCTGATCATGCTCTGATCACGTGACTGATTATGCACTGATCACATAGCTATCATGCACTGATCACATGACTTCGCATGCCATGATCACGTGACTGATCATGCACTGATCACGTGGCTATCATGCACTGATAATGTGGCTTATCATACATTGATCACCTAAATAATCATGCACTGATCACGTGGCAATCTTGCTCTGATCACGTGGTTGATCAGGCACTGATCACTTAGCTATCATGCACTGATCACATGACTGCGCAAGAACTGATCACTTAGATATCATACACAGGACACGTGACAGATCATGCACTGATCACGTGACTGATCATGCACTGATCTGGTGGCTATCATGCATTGATCACGTGGTTGATCTTACACTGATCACGTGACTGATCATGCACTGATCACCTGGCTATCATGCACTAATCACGTAGCTGATCTGGAACAGATCACGTGACTAATCATGCAGTGATCACGTCGCTATCATGCAATGATCTCGAGATTGCGCATGCACTGATCATATGGATGATCACACACTGATCACGTGACAGATCATGCACTGAACACGTGACTTATAATGCACTGATCACGTGACTGCACATGCACTGATCATGTGACTGAGCATGCACTGATCACGTAGCTGATCATGCACTGATCACGAAGTTGATCATACACTGATCATGTGACTGAGCATGCACTGACCACGTAGCTGATCATGCACTGATCACGAAGTTGATCATACACTGATCACGTGAGTGTGCATGCACTGATCACGTGGCGGATAATGCAATGATCACGTGGCTGATCATGCACTGATCACGTAGCTCTCATGCACTGATCACATGTCAACCATGCCCGGATCCCGTGGCTGATCATGCACTGATCGCCTGACTGATCAGGCACTAGTCACCTGGCTATCATGCACTAATCACGTGGCTGTTCATACACTGACCACGTGACTGATCATGCACTGATCTGGTGGCTATCATGCATTGATCACGTGTTTGATCTTACACTGATCACGTGACTGATCATGCACTGATCACCTGGCTTTCATGCACTAATCACGTAGCTGATCTGGAACAGATCACGTGACTAATCATGCAGTGATCACGTCGCTATCATGCAATGATCTCGAGATTGCGCATGCACTGATCATATGGATGATCACACACTGATCACGTGACAGATCATGCACTGATCACGTGACTTATCATGCACTGATCACGAGACTGCACATGCACTGATCATGTAGCTGATCATGCACTGATCACGAAGTTGATCATACACTGATCATGTGACTGAGCATGCACTGATCACGTAGCTGATCATGCACTGATCACGAAGGTGATCATACACTGATCACGTGAGTGTGCATGCACTGATCACGTGGCGGATAATGCAATGTTCACGTGGCTGATCATGCACTGATCACGTAGCTCTCATGCACTGATCACATGTCAATCACGCCCGGATCCCGTGGCTGATCATGCACTGATCTCGAAGCTGATCATACACTGATCACGTGAGTGTGCATGCAATGATAACATGGCTGATTATGCAATTATCACGTGGCTTATCATACACTGATCACGTGGCTGATCATGCACTAATCACGTTTTGGATGATGCACTGGTCACGTGGCTGATCATACACTAATCACATGACTGATCATGCACTAATCACGTTGTGGATCATGCACTGATCACGTGGCTGTTCTTGCACTTATCACGTGGCTGATCATACAGTGATCACATGACTGATCATGCACTAATCACGATGTGGATCATGCACTGATCACATGAATGTGCATGCATTGATCATGTGGCTGATCATGCACTGATCACGTGGCTGATCATGCACTGATCACGAAGCTGATATTACACTGATCACAGGACTGTGCATGCACTGATCATGTGGCTGATCATGCACTGATCATGTGGCTGATGATACACTGATCACGTGGCTGATCGTACTCTGAACACGAAGCTGAAAATACACTGATCACGAGACTGCATGCACTGATCACTTGACTGCGCCTGCACTGATCACGTGGATGATAATACGCTGATCACTTGACTGCTTATGCACTAAAAAAATGGCTGATCATGCACTGATCACATGACTGATCATGCACTGATCACGTGACTGATCATGCATAGATCACGTGACTACCATGCACTGATCACTTGATTGTGCATGCAATAATCACGTGGATGATCACGCATTTATCATGTGGCTGATCATGCACTAATCACATGGCGGAACATGAACTGATCACGTGACTTAGCATGCAGTGATCTCGTGTCTGAATGGTGCTGATCATGTGACTAAACAAGAACTGATCACGTGGCTATAATGCACTGATCACGTAACTGCACATGCACTGATCATGTGACTGAGCATGCACTAATCATGTAGCTGATCATGCACTGATCACGAAGTTGATCATACACTGATCATGTGACTGAGCATGCACTGACCACGTAGCTGATCATGCACTGATCACGTTGCGTATCATGCACTGATCACATGACGGCGCATGAACTGATCACGTGGATATTATACACTGATCAAGTGACAAATCATGCACTAATCACGTGACTGATCATGCACTGATCACGTGGCTATCATGCACTGATCACGTGACTGATCATGCACTTGACACGTCGCTATCATGCACTGATCACGTGGCTGTTCATACAGTGATCACGTGACTGATCATGCACTGATCCCGTGGCTGATCATGCACTGATCACGTTGCAGATCATGCACTCATCACGTGGCTGATCATACAATGATCACGTGGCTGATCATGCACTAATCACATGTGTGATCGTACACTGATCACGTGGCTGATCATGCACAAATCCCATTGCATATCATGCTCTGATCAGGTTGCTATCATGTACTGATCACTTGGCTGATCATACACTGATCACATGACTGATCATGCACTGATCACGTGCCTGATCATGCACTGATCCCGTGGCAGATCATGCACTGATCACGTGCAGATCATGCACTCATCATGTGGCTGATCATACAATGATCACGTGGCTGATCATGCACTGATCACATGTATGATCGTACACTGATCACGTGGCTGATCATGCACAAATCCCATTGCATATCATGCTCTGATCAGGTTGCTATCATGTACTGATCACGTGACAGATCATGCACTGATCACGTGACTGATCATGCACTGATCTGGTGGCTATCATGCACTGATCCCGTGGCTGATCTTGCACTGATCACGTGGCTGATAATGCACTGATCACTTGACTGATCATGCACTGATCACGTCTCTTATCATGCACTACTCACGTGACTGATCATGGACTGATCACGTGACTGATCATGCACTCATCATGAGCCTGATCATGCACTGATCACGGGCCTGTTCATGCACTGATCACGTGGCTGATCCTGCACTGATCACGAGGCTGATCATACACTGATCACGTGACTGTGCATGCAATGATCACTTGGCTGATCATGTACTGATCACGTAGCTGATCATGCTCTGATCACGTGACTGATTATGCACTGATCACATAGCTATCATGCACTGATCACATGACTTCGCATGCCATGATCACGTGACTGATCATGCACTGATCACGTGGCTATCATGCACTGATAATGTGGCTTATCATACATTGATCACCTAAATAATCATGCACTGATCACGTGGCAATCTTGCTCTGATCACGTGGTTGATCAGGCACTGATCACTTAGCTATCATGCACTGATCACATGACTGCGCAAGAACTGATCACTTAGATATCATACACAGGACACGTGACAGATCATGCACTGATCACGTGACTGATCATGCACTGATCTGGTGGCTATCATGCATTGATCACGTGGTTGATCATACACTGATCACGTGACTGATCATGCACTGATCACCTGGCTATCATGCACTAATCACGTAGCTGATCTGGAACAGATCACGTGACTAATCATGCAGTGATCACGTCGCTATCATGCAATGATCTCGAGATTGCGCATGCACTGATCATATGGATGATCACACACTGATCACGTGACAGATCATGCACTGAACACGTGACTTATAATGCACTGATCACGTGACTGCACATGCACTGATCATGTGACTGAGCATGCACTGATCACGTAGCTGATCATGCACTGATCACGAAGTTGATCATACACTGATCATGTGACTGAGCATGCACTGACCACGTAGCTGATCATGCACTGATCACGAAGTTGATCATACACTGATCACGTGAGTGTGCATGCACTGATCACGTGGCGGATAATGCAATGATCACGTGGCTGATCATGCACTGATCACGTAGCTCTCATGCACTGATCACATGTCAACCATGCCCGGATCCCGTGGCTGATCATGCACTGATCGCCTGACTGATCAGGCACTAGTCACCTGGCTATCATGCACTAATCACGTGGCTGTTCATACACTGACCACGTGACTGATCATGCACTGATTTGGTGGCTATCATGCATTGATCACGTGTTTGATCTTACACTGATCACGTGACTGATCATGCACTGATCACCTGGCTTTCATGCACTAATCACGTAGCTGATCTGGAACAGATCACGTGACTAATCATGCAGTGATCACGTCGCTATCATGCAATGATCTCGAGATTGCGCGTGCACTGATCATATGGATGATCACACACTGATCACGTGACAGATCATGCACTGATCACGTGACTTATCATGCACTGATCACGAGACTGCACATGCACTGATCATGTGACTGAGCATGCACTGATCATGTAGCTGATCATGCACTGATCACGAAGTTGATCATACACTGATCATGTGACTGAGCATGCACTGATCACGTAGCTGATCATGCACTGATCACGAAGTTGATCATACACTGATCACGTGAGTGTGCATGCACTGATCACGTGGCGGATAATGCAATGTTCACGTGGCTGATCATGCACTGATCACGTAGCTCTCATGCACTGATCACATGTCAATCACGCCCGGATCCCGTGGCTGATCATGCACTGATCTCGAAGCTGATCATACACTGATCACGTGAGTGTGCATGCAATGATAACATGGCTGATTATGCAATTATCACGTGGCTTATCATACACTGATCACGTGGCTGATCATGCACTAATCACGTTTTGGATGATGCACTGGTCACGTGGCTGATCATACACTAATCACATGACTGATCATGCACTAATCACGTTGTGGATCATGCACTGATCACGTGGCTGTTCTTGCACTTATCACGTGGCTGATCATACAGTGATTACATGACTGATCATGCACTAATCACGATGTGGATCATGCACTGATCACATGAATGTGCATGCATTGATCATGTGGCTGATCATGCACTGATCACGTGGCTGATCATGCACTGATCACGAAGCTGATATTACACTGATCACAGGACTGTGCATGCACTGATCATGTGGCTGATCATGCACTGATCATGTGGCTGATGATACACTGATCACGTGGCTGATCGTACTCTGAACACGAAGCTGAAAATACACTGATCACGAGACTGCATGCACTGATCACTTGACTGCGCCTGCACTGATCACGTGGATGATAATACGCTGATCACTTGACTGCTTATGCACTAAAAAAATGGCTGATCATGCACTGATCACATGACTGATCATGCACTGATCACGTGACTGATCATGCATAGATCACGTGACTACCATGCACTGATCACTTGATTGTGCATGCAATAATCACGTGGATGATCACGCATTTATCATGTGGCTGATCATGCACTAATCACATGGCGGAACATGAACTGATCACGTGACTTAGCATGCAGTGATCTCGTGTCTGAATGGTGCTGATCATGTGACTAAACAAGAACTGATCACGTGGCTATAATGCACTGATCACATGACTGCGCATGCACTGATCATGTGGATGATAATACACTGATGACGTTACTGATGAGGCACTGATCACGTGACTGATCATTCACTGATCACGTGGCTATTATGCACTGATCACGGGACTGCACATGCAGTGTTCACGTAATTGTAGACAATGATCACGTGGCTATCATGCACTGATCACGTGTCTATCATGCACTGAACACGTGGCTGATCAAACACTGATCACGTGGCTGATCATGCACTCATCACGTGGCTGATCATACAATGATCACGTGGCTGATCATGCACTGATCACATGTATGATCGTACACTGATCACGTGGCTGATCATGCACAAATCCCATTGCATATCATGCTCTGATCAGGTTGCTATCATGTACTGATCACGTGGCTGATCATACAGTGATCACGTGACTGACCATGCACTGATTACGTGGCTATCATGCACTGATCACGTGGCTGATCATGCACTGTTAACCTGGCTATAATACACTGATCTCGTGACTGATCATGCATTCTTCACATGCCTGATCATGCACTGATCACGTGGCTGATCTTGCACTGATCACGTGGCTGATAATGCACTGATCACTTGACTGATCATGCACTGATCACGTGTCTGATCATGCACTACTCACGTGACTGATCATGGACTGATCACGTGACTGATCATGCACTGATCATGAGCCTGATCATGCACTGAACACGGGCCTGTTCATGCACTGATCACGTGGCTGATCCTGCACTGATCACGAGGCTGATCATACACTGATCACGTGACTGTGCATGCAATGATCACTTGGCTGATCATATACTGATCACGTGGCTGACCATGCACTGATCACGTGACTGATCATGCACTGATATGGTGGCTATCATGCATTGATCACGTGGTTGATCATACACTGATCACGTGACTGATCATGCACTGATCACCTGGCTATCATGCACTAATCACGTAGCTGATCTGGAACAGATCACGTGTGTAATCATGCAGTGATCACGTCGCTATCATGCAATGATCTCGAGATTGCGCATGCACTGATCATACGGATGATCACACACTGATCACGTGACAGATCATGCACTGAACACGTGACTTATCATGCACTGATCACGTAACTGCACATGCACTGATCATGTGACTGAGCATGCACTAATCATGTAGCTGATCATACACTGATCATGTGACTGAGCATGCACTGACCACGTAGCTGATCATGCACTGATCACGTTGCGTATCATGCACTGATCACATGACGGCGCATGAACTGATCACGTGGATATTATACACTGATCAAGTGACAAATCATGCACTAATCACGTGACTGATCATGCACTTGACACGTCGCTATCATGCACTGATCACGTGGCTGTTCATACAGTGATCACGTGACTGATCATGCACTGATCCCGTGGCTGATCATGCACTGATCACGTTGCAGATCATGCACTCATCACGTGGCTGATCATACAATGATCACGTGGCTGATCATGCACTGATCACATGTGTGATCGTACACTGATCACGTGGCTGATCATGCACAAATCCCATTGCATATCATGCTCTGATCAGGTTGCTATCATGTACTGATCACTTGGCTGATCATACACTGATCACATGACTGATCATGCACTGATCACGTGCCTGATCATGCACTGATCCCGTGGCTGATCTTGCACTGATCACGTGGCTGATAATGCACTGATCACTTGACTGATCATGCACTGATCACGTCTCTTATCATGCACTACTCACGTGACTGATCATGGACTGATCACGTGACTGATCATGCACTGATCATGAGCCTGATCATGCACTGATCACGGGCCTGTTCATGCACTGATCACGTGGCTGATCCTGCACTGATCACGAGGCTGATCATACACTGATCACGTGACTGTGCATGCAATGATCACTTGGCTGATCATGTACTGATCACGTGGCTGATCATGCACTGATCACATGACTGATTATGCACTGATCACATAGCTATCATGCACTGATCACATGACTTCGCATGCCATGATCACGTGACTGATCATGCACTGGTCCCGTGGCTATCATGCACTGATAATGTGGCTTATCATACATTGATCACCTAAATAATCATGCACTGATCACGTGGCAATCTTGCTCTGATCACGTGGTTGATCAGGCACTGATCACTTAGCTATCATGCACTGATCACATGACTGCACAAGAACTGATCACTTAGATATCATACACAGGACACGTGACAGATCATGCACTGATCACGTGACTGATCATGCACTGATCTGGTGGCTATCATGCACTGATCCCGTGGCTGATCTTGTACTGATCACGTGGCTGATAATGCACTGATCACTTGACTGATCATGCACTGATCACGTCTCTTATCATGCACTACTCACGTGACTGATCATGGACTGATCACGTGACTGATCATGCACTGATCATGAGCCTGATCATGCACTGATCACGGGCCTGTTCATGCACTGATCACGTGGCTGATCCTGCACTGATCACGAGGCTGATCATACACTGATCACGTGACTGTGCATGCAATGATCACTTGGCTGATCATGTACTGATCACGTAGCTGATCATGCTCTGATCACGTGACTGATTATGCACTGATCACATAGCTATCATGCACTGATCACATGACTTCGCATGCCATGATCACGTGACTGATCATGCACTGATCACGTGGCTATCATGCACTGATAATGTGGCTTATCATACATTGATCACCTAAATAATCATGCACTGATCACGTGGCAATCTTGCTCTGATCACGTGGTTGATCAGGCACTGATCACTTAGCTATCATGCACTGATCACATGACTGCGCAAGAACTGATCACTTAGATATCATACACAGGACACGTGACAGATCATGCACTGATCACGTGACTGATCATGCACTGATCTGGTGGCTATCATGCACTGATCCCGTGGCTGATCTTGCACTGATCACGTGGCTGATAATGCACTGATCACTTGACTGATCATGCACTGATCACGTCTCTTATCATGCACTACTCACGTGACTGATCATGGACTGATCACGTGACTGATCATGCACTGATCATGAGCCTGATCATGCACTGATCACGGGCCTGTTCATGCACTGATCACGTGGCTGATCCTGCACTGATCACGAGGCTGATCATACACTGATCACGTGACTGTGCATGCAATGATCACTTGGCTGATCATGTACTGATCACGTGGCTGATCATGCACTGATAACCTGGCTATCATCCACTGATCACGTGAGTGATCATGCACTCTTCACGTGCATGATCATGCACTGATCACGTGTCTTAGCATGCACTAACCATGTTGCTGATCATGCAATGGTCAGGTGGCTATCATGCACTGTTTAACTGGCTGATCATGCACTGATCACATGGCTGTAATACACTGACCACTTGACTGTGCATGCACTGATCATGTGGATGATTATACACTGATCACGTGACTGATCATGCACTGATCATGTGTCTGATCATGCACTGATAAAGTGGTTGATCATGCACTGATCACGTGGCTGAGCATACAGTGATTACATGACTGATCATGCACTAATCACGTTGTGGATCCTGCACTGATCACGTGACTGATCATGCACTGATCCCGTGGCTGATCATGCACTGATCACGTTGCAGATCATGCACTCATCACGTGGCTGATCATACAATGATCACGTGGCTGATCATGCACTGATCACATGTGTGATCGTACACTGATCACGTGGCTGATCATGCACAAATCCCATTGCATATCATGCTCTGATCAGGTTGCTATCATGTACTGATCACTTGGCTGATCATACACTGATCACATGACTGATCATGCACTGATCACGTGCCTGATCATGCACTGATCCCGTGGCAGATCATGCACTGATCACGTGCAGATCATGCACTCATCATGTGGCTGATCATACAATGATCACGTGGCTGATCATGCACTGATCACATGTATGATCGTACACTGATCACGTGGCTGATCATGCACAAATCCCATTGCATATCATGCTCTGATCAGGTTGCTATCATGTACTGATCACGTGGCTGATCATACACTGATCACATGACTGATCATGCACTGATCACGTGACTTATAATGCACTGATCACGTGACTGCACATGCACTGATCATGTGACTGAGCATGCACTGATCACGTAGCTGATCATGCACTGATCACGAAGTTGATCATACACTGATCATGTGACTGAGCATGCACTGATCACGTAGCTGATCATGCACTGATCACGAAGGTGATCATACACTGATCACGTGAGTGTGCATGCACTGATCACGTGGCGGATAATGCAATGTTCACGTGGCTGATCATGCACTGATCACGTAGCTCTCATGCACTGATCACATGTCAATCACGCCCGGATCCCGTGGCTGATCATGCACTGATCTCGAAGCTGATCATACACTGATCACGTGAGTGTGCATGCAATGATAACATGGCTGATTATGCAATTATCACGTGGCTTATCATACACTGATCACGTGGCTGATCATGCACTAATCACGTTTTGGATGATGCACTGGTCACGTGGCTGATCATACACTAATCACATGACTGATCATGCACTAATCACGTTGTGGATCATGCACTGATCACGTGGCTGTTCTTGCACTTATCACGTGGCTGATCATACAGTGATCACATGACTGATCATGCACTAATCACGATGTGGATCATGCACTGATCACATGAATGTGCATGCATTGATCATGTGGCTGATCATGCACTGATCACGTGGCTGATCATGCACTGATCACGAAGCTGATATTACACTGATCACAGGACTGTGCATGCACTGATCATGTGGCTGATCATGCACTGATCATGTGGCTGATGATACACTGATCACGTGGCTGATCGTACTCTGAACACGAAGCTGAAAATACACTGATCACGAGACTGCATGCACTGATCACTTGACTGCGCCTGCACTGATCACGTGGATGATAATACGCTGATCACTTGACTGCTTATGCACTAAAAAAATGGCTGATCATGCACTGATCACATGACTGATCATGCACTGATCACGTGACTGATCATGCATAGATCACGTGACTACCATGCACTGATCACTTGATTGTGCATGCAATAATCACGTGGATGATCACGCATTTATCATGTGGCTGATCATGCACTAATCACATGGCGGAACATGAACTGATCACGTGACTTAGCATGCAGTGATCTCGTGTCTGAATGGTGCTGATCATGTGACTAAACAAGAACTGATCACGTGGCTATAATGCACTGATCACGTAACTGCACATGCACTGATCATGTGACTGAGCATGCACTAATCATGTAGCTGATCATGCACTGATCACGAAGTTGATCATACACTGATCATGTGACTGAGCATGCACTGACCACGTAGCTGATCATGCACTGATCACGTTGCGTATCATGCACTGATCACATGACGGCGCATGAACTGATCACGTGGATATTATACACTGATCAAGTGACAAATCATGCACTAATCACGTGACTGATCATGCACTGATCACGTGGCTATCATGCACTGATCACGTGACTGATCATGCACTTGACACGTCGCTATCATGCACTGATCACGTGGCTGTTCATACAGTGATCACGTGACTGATCATGCACTGATCCCGTGGCTGATCATGCACTGATCACGTTGCAGATCATGCACTCATCACGTGGCTGATCATACAATGATCACGTGGCTGATCATGCACTAATCACATGTGTGATCGTACACTGATCACGTGGCTGATCATGCACAAATCCCATTGCATATCATGCTCTGATCAGGTTGCTATCATGTACTGATCACTTGGCTGATCATACACTGATCACATGACTGATCATGCACTGATCACGTGCCTGATCATGCACTGATCCCGTGGCAGATCATGCACTGATCACGTGCAGATCATGCACTCATCATGTGGCTGATCATACAATGATCACGTGGCTGATCATGCACTGATCACATGTATGATCGTACACTGATCACGTGGCTGATCATGCACAAATCCCATTGCATATCATGCTCTGATCAGGTTGCTATCATGTACTGATCACGTGACAGATCATGCACTGATCACGTGACTGATCATGCACTGATCTGGTGGCTATCATGCACTGATCCCGTGGCTGATCTTGCACTGATCACGTGGCTGATAATGCACTGATCACTTGACTGATCATGCACTGATCACGTCTCTTATCATGCACTACTCACGTGACTGATCATGGACTGATCACGTGACTGATCATGCACTCATCATGAGCCTGATCATGCACTGATCACGGGCCTGTTCATGCACTGATCACGTGGCTGATCCTGCACTGATCACGAGGCTGATCATACACTGATCACGTGACTGTGCATGCAATGATCACTTGGCTGATCATGTACTGATCACGTAGCTGATCATGCTCTGATCACGTGACTGATTATGCACTGATCACATAGCTATCATGCACTGATCACATGACTTCGCATGCCATGATCACGTGACTGATCATGCACTGATCACGTGGCTATCATGCACTGATAATGTGGCTTATCATACATTGATCACCTAAATAATCATGCACTGATCACGTGGCAATCTTGCTCTGATCACGTGGTTGATCAGGCACTGATCACTTAGCTATCATGCACTGATCACATGACTGCGCAAGAACTGATCACTTAGATATCATACACAGGACACGTGACAGATCATGCACTGATCACGTGACTGATCATGCACTGATCTGGTGGCTATCATGCATTGATCACGTGGTTGATCATACACTGATCACGTGACTGATCATGCACTGATCACCTGGCTATCATGCACTAATCACGTAGCTGATCTGGAACAGATCACGTGACTAATCATGCAGTGATCACGTCGCTATCATGCAATGATCTCGAGATTGCGCATGCACTGATCATATGGATGATCACACACTGATCACGTGACAGATCATGCACTGAACACGTGACTTATAATGCACTGATCACGTGACTGCACATGCACTGATCATGTGACTGAGCATGCACTGATCACGTAGCTGATCATGCACTGATCACGAAGTTGATCATACACTGATCATGTGACTGAGCATGCACTGACCACGTAGCTGATCATGCACTGATCACGAAGTTGATCATACACTGATCACGTGAGTGTGCATGCACTGATCACGTGGCGGATAATGCAATGATCACGTGGCTGATCATGCACTGATCACGTAGCTCTCATGCACTGATCACATGTCAACCATGCCCGGATCCCGTGGCTGATCATGCACTGATCGCCTGACTGATCAGGCACTAGTCACCTGGCTATCATGCACTAATCACGTGGCTGTTCATACACTGACCACGTGACTGATCATGCACTGATTTGGTGGCTATCATGCATTGATCACGTGTTTGATCTTACACTGATCACGTGACTGATCATGCACTGATCACCTGGCTTTCATGCACTAATCACGTAGCTGATCTGGAACAGATCACGTGACTAATCATGCAGTGATCACGTCGCTATCATGCAATGATCTCGAGATTGCGCGTGCACTGATCATATGGATGATCACACACTGATCACGTGACAGATCATGCACTGATCACGTGACTTATCATGCACTGATCACGAGACTGCACATGCACTGATCATGTGACTGAGCATGCACTGATCATGTAGCTGATCATGCACTGATCACGAAGTTGATCATACACTGATCATGTGACTGAGCATGCACTGATCACGTAGCTGATCATGCACTGATCACGAAGTTGATCATACACTGATCACGTGAGTGTGCATGCACTGATCACGTGGCGGATAATGCAATGTTCACGTGGCTGATCATGCACTGATCACGTAGCTCTCATGCACTGATCACATGTCAATCACGCCCGGATCCCGTGGCTGATCATGCACTGATCTCGAAGCTGATCATACACTGATCACGTGAGTGTGCATGCAATGATAACATGGCTGATTATGCAATTATCACGTGGCTTATCATACACTGATCACGTGGCTGATCATGCACTAATCACGTTTTGGATGATGCACTGGTCACGTGGCTGATCATACACTAATCACATGACTGATCATGCACTAATCACGTTGTGGATCATGCACTGATCACGTGGCTGTTCTTGCACTTATCACGTGGCTGATCATACAGTGATTACATGACTGATCATGCACTAATCACGATGTGGATCATGCACTGATCACATGAATGTGCATGCATTGATCATGTGGCTGATCATGCACTGATCACGTGGCTGATCATGCACTGATCACGAAGCTGATATTACACTGATCACAGGACTGTGCATGCACTGATCATGTGGCTGATCATGCACTGATCATGTGGCTGATGATACACTGATCACGTGGCTGATCGTACTCTGAACACGAAGCTGAAAATACACTGATCACGAGACTGCATGCACTGATCACTTGACTGCGCCTGCACTGATCACGTGGATGATAATACGCTGATCACTTGACTGCTTATGCACTAAAAAAATGGCTGATCATGCACTGATCACATGACTGATCATGCACTGATCACGTGACTGATCATGCATAGATCACGTGACTACCATGCACTGATCACTTGATTGTGCATGCAATAATCACGTGGATGATCACGCATTTATCATGTGGCTGATCATGCACTAATCACATGGCGGAACATGAACTGATCACGTGACTTAGCATGCAGTGATCTCGTGTCTGAATGGTGCTGATCATGTGACTAAACAAGAACTGATCACGTGGCTATAATGCACTGATCACATGACTGCGCATGCACTGATCATGTGGATGATAATACACTGATGACGTTACTGATGAGGCACTGATCACGTGACTGATCATTCACTGATCACGTGGCTATTATGCACTGATCACGGGACTGCACATGCAGTGTTCACGTAATTGTAGACAATGATCACGTGGCTATCATGCACTGATCACGTGTCTATCATGCACTGAACACGTGGCTGATCAAACACTGATCACGTGGCTGATCATGCACTCATCACGTGGCTGATCATACAATGATCACGTGGCTGATCATGCACTGATCACATGTATGATCGTACACTGATCACGTGGCTGATCATGCACAAATCCCATTGCATATCATGCTCTGATCAGGTTGCTATCATGTACTGATCACGTGGCTGATCATACAGTGATCACGTGACTGACCATGCACTGATTACGTGGCTATCATGCACTGATCACGTGGCTGATCATGCACTGTTAACCTGGCTATAATACACTGATCTCGTGACTGATCATGCATTCTTCACATGCCTGATCATGCACTGATCACGTGGCTGATCTTGCACTGATCACGTGGCTGATAATGCACTGATCACTTGACTGATCATGCACTGATCACGTGTCTGATCGTGCACTACTCACGTGACTGATCATGGACTGATCACGTGACTGATCATGCACTGATCATGAGCCTGATCATGCACTGAACACGGGCCTGTTCATGCACTGATCACGTGGCTGATCCTGCACTGATCACGAGGCTGATCATACACTGATCACGTGACTGTGCATGCAATGATCACTTGGCTGATCATATACTGATCACGTGGCTGACCATGCACTGATCACGTGACTGATCATGCACTGATATGGTGGCTATCATGCATTGATCACGTGGTTGATCATACACTGATCACGTGACTGATCATGCACTGATCACCTGGCTATCATGCACTAATCACGTAGCTGATCTGGAACAGATCACGTGTGTAATCATGCAGTGATCACGTCGCTATCATGCAATGATCTCGAGATTGCGCATGCACTGATCATACGGATGATCACACACTGATCACGTGACAGATCATGCACTGAACACGTGACTTATCATGCACTGATCACGTAACTGCACATGCACTGATCATGTGACTGAGCATGCACTAATCATGTAGCTGATCATACACTGATCATGTGACTGAGCATGCACTGACCACGTAGCTGATCATGCACTGATCACGTTGCGTATCATGCACTGATCACATGACGGCGCATGAACTGATCACGTGGATATTATACACTGATCAAGTGACAAATCATGCACTAATCACGTGACTGATCATGCACTTGACACGTCGCTATCATGCACTGATCACGTGGCTGTTCATACAGTGATCACGTGACTGATCATGCACTGATCCCGTGGCTGATCATGCACTGATCACGTTGCAGATCATGCACTCATCACGTGGCTGATCATACAATGATCACGTGGCTGATCATGCACTGATCACATGTGTGATCGTACACTGATCACGTGGCTGATCATGCACAAATCCCATTGCATATCATGCTCTGATCAGGTTGCTATCATGTACTGATCACTTGGCTGATCATACACTGATCACATGACTGATCATGCACTGATCACGTGCCTGATCATGCACTGATCCCGTGGCTGATCTTGCACTGATCACGTGGCTGATAATGCACTGATCACTTGACTGATCATGCACTGATCACGTCTCTTATCATGCACTACTCACGTGACTGATCATGGACTGATCACGTGACTGATCATGCACTGATCATGAGCCTGATCATGCACTGATCACGGGCCTGTTCATGCACTGATCACGTGGCTGATCCTGCACTGATCACGAGGCTGATCATACACTGATCACGTGACTGTGCATGCAATGATCACTTGGCTGATCATGTACTGATCACGTGGCTGATCATGCACTGATCACATGACTGATTATGCACTGATCACATAGCTATCATGCACTGATCACATGACTTCGCATGCCATGATCACGTGACTGATCATGCACTGGTCCCGTGGCTATCATGCACTGATAATGTGGCTTATCATACATTGATCACCTAAATAATCATGCACTGATCACGTGGCAATCTTGCTCTGATCACGTGGTTGATCAGGCACTGATCACTTAGCTATCATGCACTGATCACATGACTGCACAAGAACTGATCACTTAGATATCATACACAGGACACGTGACAGATCATGCACTGATCACGTGACTGATCATGCACTGATCTGGTGGCTATCATGCACTGATCCCGTGGCTGATCTTGTACTGATCACGTGGCTGATAATGCACTGATCACTTGACTGATCATGCACTGATCACGTCTCTTATCATGCACTACTCACGTGACTGATCATGGACTGATCACGTGACTGATCATGCACTGATCATGAGCCTGATCATGCACTGATCACGGGCCTGTTCATGCACTGATCACGTGGCTGATCCTGCACTGATCACGAGGCTGATCATACACTGATCACGTGACTGTGCATGCAATGATCACTTGGCTGATCATGTACTGATCACGTAGCTGATCATGCTCTGATCACGTGACTGATTATGCACTGATCACATAGCTATCATGCACTGATCACATGACTTCGCATGCCATGATCACGTGACTGATCATGCACTGATCACGTGGCTATCATGCACTGATAATGTGGCTTATCATACATTGATCACCTAAATAATCATGCACTGATCACGTGGCAATCTTGCTCTGATCACGTGGTTGATCAGGCACTGATCACTTAGCTATCATGCACTGATCACATGACTGCGCAAGAACTGATCACTTAGATATCATACACAGGACACGTGACAGATCATGCACTGATCACGTGACTGATCATGCACTGATCTGGTGGCTATCATGCACTGATCCCGTGGCTGATCTTGCACTGATCACGTGGCTGATAATGCACTGATCACTTGACTGATCATGCACTGATCACGTCTCTTATCATGCACTACTCACGTGACTGATCATGGACTGATCACGTGACTGATCATGCACTGATCATGAGCCTGATCATGCACTGATCACGGGCCTGTTCATGCACTGATCACGTGGCTGATCCTGCACTGATCACGAGGCTGATCATACACTGATCACGTGACTGTGCATGCAATGATCACTTGGCTGATCATGTACTGATCACGTGGCTGATCATGCACTGATAACCTGGCTATCATCCACTGATCACGTGAGTGATCATGCACTCTTCACGTGCATGATCATGCACTGATCACGTGTCTTAGCATGCACTAACCATGTTGCTGATCATGCAATGGTCAGGTGGCTATCATGCACTGTTTAACTGGCTGATCATGCACTGATCACATGGCTGTAATACACTGACCACTTGACTGTGCATGCACTGATCATGTGGATGATTATACACTGATCACGTGACTGATCATGCACTGATCATGTGTCTGATCATGCACTGATAAAGTGGTTGATCATGCACTGATCACGTGGCTGAGCATACAGTGATTACATGACTGATCATGCACTAATCACGTTGTGGATCCTGCACTGATCACGTGACTGATCATGCACTGATCCCGTGGCTGATCATGCACTGATCACGTTGCAGATCATGCACTCATCACGTGGCTGATCATACAATGATCACGTGGCTGATCATGCACTGATCACATGTGTGATCGTACACTGATCACGTGGCTGATCATGCACAAATCCCATTGCATATCATGCTCTGATCAGGTTGCTATCATGTACTGATCACTTGGCTGATCATACACTGATCACATGACTGATCATGCACTGATCACGTGCCTGATCATGCACTGATCCCGTGGCAGATCATGCACTGATCACGTGCAGATCATGCACTCATCATGTGGCTGATCATACAATGATCACGTGGCTGATCATGCACTGATCACATGTATGATCGTACACTGATCACGTGGCTGATCATGCACAAATCCCATTGCATATCATGCTCTGATCAGGTTGCTATCATGTACTGATCACGTGGCTGATCATACACTGATCACATGACTGATCATGCACTGATCACGTGCCTGATCATGCACTGATCCCGTGGCTGATCTTGCACTGATCACGTGGCTGATAATGCACTGATCACTTGACTGATCATGCACTGATCACGTCTCTTATCATGCACTACTCACGTGACTGATCATGGACTGATCACGTGACTGATCATGCACTGATCATGAGCCTGATCATGCACTGATCACGGGCCTGTTCATGCACTGATCACGTGGCTGATCCTGCACTGATCACGAGGCTGATCATACACTGATCACGTGACTGTGCATGCAATGATCACTTGGCTGATCATGTACTGATCACGTGGCTGATCATGCACTGATCACATGACTGATTATGCACTGATCACATAGCTATCATGCACTGATCACATGACTTCGCATGCCATGATCACGTGACTGATCATGCACTGGTCCCGTGGCTATCATGCACTGATAATGTGGCTTATCATACATTGATCACCTAAATAATCATGCACTGATCACGTGGCAATCTTGCTCTGATCACGTGGTTGATCAGGCACTGATCACTTAGCTATCATGCACTGATCACATGACTGCGCAAGAACTGATCACTTAGATATCATACACAGGACACGTGACAGATCATGCACTGATCACGTGACTGATCATGCACTGATCTGGTGGCTATCATGCATTGATCCCGTGGTTGATCTTGCACTGATCACGTGACTGATCATGCACTGATCACCTGGCTATCATGCACTAATCACGTAGCTGATCTGGAACAGATCATGTGACTAATCATGCAGTGATCACGTCGCTATCATGCAATGATCTCGAGATTGCGCATGCACTGATCATATGGATGATCACACACTGATCACGTGACAGATCATGCACTGAACACGTGACTTATAATGCACTGATCACGTGACTGCACATGCACTGATCATGTGACTGAGCATGCACTGATCACGTAGCTGATCATGCACTGATCACGAAGTTGATCATACACTGATCATGTGACTGAGCATGCACTGACCACGTAGCTGATCATGCACTGATCACGAAGTTGATCATACACTGATCACGTGAGTGTGCATGCACTGATCACGTGGCGGATAATGCAATGATCACGTGGCTGATCATGCACTGATCACGTATCTCTCATGCACTGATCACATGTCAACCATGCCCGGATCCCGTGGCTGATCATGCACTGATCGCCTGACTGATCATGCACTAGTCACCTGGCTATCATGCACTAATCACGTGGCTGATCATACACTGACCACGTGACTGATCATGCACTGATCTGGTGGCTATCATGCATTGATCACGTGTTTGATCTTACACTGATCACGTGACTGATCATGCACTGATCACCTGGCTATCATGCACTAATCACGTAGCTGATCTGGAACAGATCACGTGACTAATCATGCAGTGATCACGTCGCTGTCATGCAATGATCTCGAGATTGCGCATGCACTGATCATATGGATGATCACACACTGATCACGTGACAGATCATGCACTGATCACGTGACTTATCATGCACTGATCACGAGACTGCACATGCACTGATCATGTGACTGAGCATGCACTGATCATGTAGCTGATCATGCACTGATCACGAAGTTGATCATACACTGATCATGTGACTGAGCATGCACTGATCACGTAGCTGATCATGCACTGATCACGAAGTTGATCATACACTGATCACGTGAGTGTGCATGCACTGATCACGTGGCGGATAATGCAATGTTCACGTGGCTGATCATGCACTGATCACGTAGCTCTCATGCACTGATCACATGTCAATCACGCCCGGATCCCGTGGCTGATCATGCACTGATCTCGAAGCTGATCATACACTGATCACGTGAGTGTGCATGCAATGATAACATGGCTGATTATGCAATTATCACGTGGCTTATCATACACTGATCACGTGGCTGATCATGCACTAATCACGTTTTGGATGATGCACTGGTCACGTGGCTGATCATACACTAATCACATGACTGATCATGCACTAATCACGTTGTGGATCATGCACTGATCACGTGGCTGTTCTTGCACTTATCACGTGGCTGATCATACAGTGATTACATGACTGATCATGCACTAATCACGATGTGGATCATGCACTGATCACATGAATGTGCATGCATTGATCATGTGGCTGATCATGCACTGATCACGTGGCTGATCATGCACTGATCACGAAGCTGATATTACACTGATCACAGGACTGTGCATGCACTGATCATGTGGCTGATCATGCACTGATCATGTGGCTGATGATACACTGATCACGTGGCTGATCGTACTCTGAACACGAAGCTGAAAATACACTGATCACGAGACTGCATGCACTGATCACTTGACTGCGCCTGCACTGATCACGTGGATGATAATACGCTGATCACTTGACTGCTTATGCACTAAAAAAATGGCTGATCATGCACTGATCACATGACTGATCATGCACTGATCACGTGACTGATCATGCATAGATCACGTGACTACCATGCACTGATCACTTGATTGTGCATGCAATAATCACGTGGATGATCACGCATTTATCATGTGGCTGATCATGCACTAATCACATGGCGGAACATGAACTGATCACGTGACTTAGCATGCAGTGATCTCGTGTCTGAATGGTGCTGATCATGTGACTAAACAAGAACTGATCACGTGGCTATAATGCACTGATCACATGACTGCGCATGCACTGATCATGTGGATGATAATACACTGATGACGTTACTGATGAGGCACTGATCACGTGACTGATCATTCACTGATCACGTGGCTATTATGCACTGATCACGGGACTGCACATGCAGTGTTCACGTAATTGTAGACAATGATCACGTGGCTATCATGCACTGATCACGTGTCTATCATGCACTGAACACGTGGCTGATCAAACACTGATCACGTGGCTGATCATGCACTCATCACGTGGCTGATCATACAATGATCACGTGGCTGATCATGCACTGATCACATGTATGATCGTACACTGATCACGTGGCTGATCATGCACAAATCCCATTGCATATCATGCTCTGATCAGGTTGCTATCATGTACTGATCACGTGGCTGATCATACAGTGATCACGTGACTGACCATGCACTGATTACGTGGCTATCATGCACTGATCACGTGGCTGATCATGCACTGTTAACCTGGCTATAATACACTGATCTCGTGACTGATCATGCATTCTTCACATGCCTGATCATGCACTGATCACGTGGCTGATCTTGCACTGATCACGTGGCTGATAATGCACTGATCACTTGACTGATCATGCACTGATCACGTGTCTGATCATGCACTACTCACGTGACTGATCATGGACTGATCACGTGACTGATCATGCACTGATCATGAGCCTGATCATGCACTGAACACGGGCCTGTTCATGCACTGATCACGTGGCTGATCCTGCACTGATCACGAGGCTGATCATACACTGATCACGTGACTGTGCATGCAATGATCACTTGGCTGATCATATACTGATCACGTGGCTGACCATGCACTGATCACGTGACTGATCATGCACTGATATGGTGGCTATCATGCATTGATCACGTGGTTGATCATACACTGATCACGTGACTGATCATGCACTGATCACCTGGCTATCATGCACTAATCACGTAGCTGATCTGGAACAGATCACGTGTGTAATCATGCAGTGATCACGTCGCTATCATGCAATGATCTCGAGATTGCGCATGCACTGATCATACGGATGATCACACACTGATCACGTGACAGATCATGCACTGAACACGTGACTTATCATGCACTGATCACGTAACTGCACATGCACTGATCATGTGACTGAGCATGCACTAATCATGTAGCTGATCATGCACTGATCACGAAGTTGATCATACACTGATCATGTGACTGAGCATGCACTGACCACGTAGCTGATCATGCACTGATCACGTTGCGTATCATGCACTGATCACATGACGGCGCATGAACTGATCACGTGGATATTATACACTGATCAAGTGACAAATCATGCACTAATCACGTGACTGATCATGCACTGATCACGTGGCTATCATGCACTGATCACGTGACTGATCATGCACTTGACACGTCGCTATCATGCACTGATCACGTGGCTGTTCATACAGTGATCACGTGACTGATCATGCACTGATCCCATGGCTGATCATGCACTGATCACGTTGCAGATCATGCACTCATCACGTGGCTGATCATACAATGATCACGTGGCTGATCATGCACTGATCACATGTGTGATCGTACACTGATCACGTGGCTGATCATGCACAAATCCCATTGCATATCATGCTCTGATCAGGTTGCTATCATGTACTGATCACTTGGCTGATCATACACTGATCACATGACTGATCATGCACTGATCACGTGCCTGATCATGCACTGATCCCGTGGCAGATCATGCACTGATCACGTGCAGATCATGCACTCATCATGTGGCTGATCATACAATGATCACGTGGCTGATCATGCACTGATCACATGTATGATCGTACACTGATCACGTGGCTGATCATGCACAAATCCCATTGCATATCATGCTCTGATCAGGTTGCTATCATGTACTGATCACGTGGCTGATCATACACTGATCACATGACTGATCATGCACTGATCACGTGCCTGATCATGCACTGATCCCGTGGCTGATCTTGCACTGATCACGTGGCTGATAATGCACTGATCACTTGACTGATCATGCACTGATCACGTCTCTTATCATGCACTACTCACGTGACTGATCATGGACTGATCACGTGACTGATCATGCACTGATCATGAGCCTGATCATGCACTGATCACGGGCCTGTTCATGCACTGATCACGTGGCTGATCCTGCACTGATCACGAGGCTGATCATACACTGATCACGTGACTGTGCATGCAATGATCACTTGGCTGATCATGTACTGATCACGTGGCTGATCATGCACTGATCACATGACTGATTATGCACTGATCACATAGCTATCATGCACTGATCACATGACTTCGCATGCCATGATCACGTGACTGATCATGCACTGGTCCCGTGGCTATCATGCACTGATAATGTGGCTTATCATACATTGATCACCTAAATAATCATGCACTGATCACGTGGCAATCTTGCTCTGATCACGTGGTTGATCAGGCACTGATCACTTAGCTATCATGCACTGATCACATGACTGCACAAGAACTGATCACTTAGATATCATACACAGGACACGTGACAGATCATGCACTGATCACGTGACTGATCATGCACTGATCTGGTGGCTATCATGCACTGATCCCGTGGCTGATCTTGCACTGATCACGTGGCTGATAATGCACTGATCACTTGACTGATCATGCACTGATCACGTCTCTTATCATGCACTACTCACGTGACTGATCATGGACTGATCACGTGACTGATCATGCACTGATCATGAGCCTGATCATGCACTGATCACGGGCCTGTTCATGCACTGATCACGTGGCTGATCCTGCACTGATCACGAGGCTGATCATACACTGATCACGTGACTGTGCATGCAATGATCACTTGGCTGATCATGTACTGATCACGTGGCTGATCATGCACTGATAACCTGGCTATCATCCACTGATCACGTGAGTGATCATGCACTCTTCACGTGCATGATCATGCACTGATCACGTGTCTTAGCATGCACTAACCATGTTGCTGATCATGCAATGGTCAGGTGGCTATCATGCACTGTTTAACTGGCTGATCATGCACTGATCACATGGCTGTAATACACTGACCACTTGACTGTGCATGCACTGATCATGTGGATGATTATACACTGATCACGTGACTGATCATGCACTGATCATGTGTCTGATCATGCACTGATAAAGTGGTTGATCATGCACTGATCACGTGGCTGAGCATACAGTGATTACATGACTGATCATGCACTAATCACGTTGTGGATCCTGCACTGATCACGTGACTGATCATGCACTGATCCCGTGGCTGATCATGCACTGATCACGTTGCAGATCATGCACTCATCACGTGGCTGATCATACAATGATCACGTGGCTGATCATGCACTGATCACATGTGTGATCGTACACTGATCACGTGGCTGATCATGCACAAATCCCATTGCATATCATGCTCTGATCAGGTTGCTATCATGTACTGATCACTTGGCTGATCATACACTGATCACATGACTGATCATGCACTGATCACGTGCCTGATCATGCACTGATCCCGTGGCAGATCATGCACTGATCACGTGCAGATCATGCACTCATCATGTGGCTGATCATACAATGATCACGTGGCTGATCATGCACTGATCACATGTATGATCGTACACTGATCACGTGGCTGATCATGCACAAATCCCATTGCATATCATGCTCTGATCAGGTTGCTATCATGTACTGATCACGTGGCTGATCATACACTGATCACATGACTGATCATGCACTGATCACGTGCCTGATCATGCACTGATCCCGTGGCTGATCTTGCACTGATCACGTGGCTGATAATGCACTGATCACTTGACTGATCATGCACTGATCACGTCTCTTATCATGCACTACTCACGTGACTGATCATGGACTGATCACGTGACTGATCATGCACTGATCATGAGCCTGATCATGCACTGATCACGGGCCTGTTCATGCACTGATCACGTGGCTGATCCTGCACTGATCACGAGGCTGATCATACACTGATCACGTGACTGTGCATGCAATGATCACTTGGCTGATCATGTACTGATCACGTGGCTGATCATGCACTGATCACATGACTGATTATGCACTGATCACATAGCTATCATGCACTGATCACATGACTTCGCATGCCATGATCACGTGACTGATCATGCACTGGTCCCGTGGCTATCATGCACTGATAATGTGGCTTATCATACATTGATCACCTAAATAATCATGCACTGATCACGTGGCAATCTTGCTCTGATCACGTGGTTGATCAGGCACTGATCACTTAGCTATCATGCACTGATCACATGACTGCGCAAGAACTGATCACTTAGATATCATACACAGGACACGTGACAGATCATGCACTGATCACGTGACTGATCATGCACTGATCTGGTGGCTATCATGCATTGATCCCGTGGTTGATCTTGCACTGATCACGTGACTGATCATGCACTGATCACCTGGCTATCATGCACTAATCACGTAGCTGATCTGGAACAGATCATGTGACTAATCATGCAGTGATCACGTCGCTATCATGCAATGATCTCGAGATTGCGCATGCACTGATCATATGGATGATCACACACTGATCACGTGACAGATCATGCACTGAACACGTGACTTATAATGCACTGATCACGTGACTGCACATGCACTGATCATGTGACTGAGCATGCACTGATCACGTAGCTGATCATGCACTGATCACGAAGTTGATCATACACTGATCATGTGACTGAGCATGCACTGACCACGTAGCTGATCATGCACTGATCACGAAGTTGATCATACACTGATCACGTGAGTGTGCATGCACTGATCACGTGGCGGATAATGCAATGATCACGTGGCTGATCATGCACTGATCACGTATCTCTCATGCACTGATCACATGTCAACCATGCCCGGATCCCGTGGCTGATCATGCACTGATCGCCTGACTGATCATGCACTAGTCACCTGGCTATCATGCACTAATCACGTGGCTGATCATACACTGACCACGTGACTGATCATGCACTGATCTGGTGGCTATCATGCATTGATCACGTGTTTGATCTTACACTGATCACGTGACTGATCATGCACTGATCACCTGGCTATCATGCACTAATCACGTAGCTGATCTGGAACAGATCACGTGACTAATCATGCAGTGATCACGTCGCTGTCATGCAATGATCTCGAGATTGCGCATGCACTGATCATATGGATGATCACACACTGATCACGTGACAGATCATGCACTGATCACGTGACTTATCATGCACTGATCACGAGACTGCACATGCACTGATCATGTGACTGAGCATGCACTGATCATGTAGCTGATCATGCACTGATCACGAAGTTGATCATACACTGATCATGTGACTGAGCATGCACTGATCACGTAGCTGATCATGCACTGATCACGAAGTTGATCATACACTGATCACGTGAGTGTGCATGCACTGATCACGTGGCGGATAATGCAATGTTCACGTGGCTGATCATGCACTGATCACGTAGCTCTCATGCACTGATCACATGTCAATCACGCCCGGATCCCGTGGCTGATCATGCACTGATCTCGAAGCTGATCATACACTGATCACGTGAGTGTGCATGCAATGATAACATGGCTGATTATGCAATTATCACGTGGCTTATCATACACTGATCACGTGGCTGATCATGCACTAATCACGTTTTGGATGATGCACTGGTCACGTGGCTGATCATACACTAATCACATGACTGATCATGCACTAATCACGTTGTGGATCATGCACTGATCACGTGGCTGTTCTTGCACTTATCACGTGGCTGATCATACAGTGATTACATGACTGATCATGCACTAATCACGATGTGGATCATGCACTGATCACATGAATGTGCATGCATTGATCATGTGGCTGATCATGCACTGATCACGTGGCTGATCATGCACTGATCACGAAGCTGATATTACACTGATCACAGGACTGTGCATGCACTGATCATGTGGCTGATCATGCACTGATCATGTGGCTGATGATACACTGATCACGTGGCTGATCGTACTCTGAACACGAAGCTGAAAATACACTGATCACGAGACTGCATGCACTGATCACTTGACTGCGCCTGCACTGATCACGTGGATGATAATACGCTGATCACTTGACTGCTTATGCACTAAAAAAATGGCTGATCATGCACTGATCACATGACTGATCATGCACTGATCACGTGACTGATCATGCATAGATCACGTGACTACCATGCACTGATCACTTGATTGTGCATGCAATAATCACGTGGATGATCACGCATTTATCATGTGGCTGATCATGCACTAATCACATGGCGGAACATGAACTGATCACGTGACTTAGCATGCAGTGATCTCGTGTCTGAATGGTGCTGATCATGTGACTAAACAAGAACTGATCACGTGGCTATAATGCACTGATCACATGACTGCGCATGCACTGATCATGTGGATGATAATACACTGATGACGTTACTGATGAGGCACTGATCACGTGACTGATCATTCACTGATCACGTGGCTATTATGCACTGATCACGGGACTGCACATGCAGTGTTCACGTAATTGTAGACAATGATCACGTGGCTATCATGCACTGATCACGTGTCTATCATGCACTGAACACGTGGCTGATCAAACACTGATCACGTGGCTGATCATGCACTCATCACGTGGCTGATCATACAATGATCACGTGGCTGATCATGCACTGATCACATGTATGATCGTACACTGATCACGTGGCTGATCATGCACAAATCCCATTGCATATCATGCTCTGATCAGGTTGCTATCATGTACTGATCACGTGGCTGATCATACAGTGATCACGTGACTGACCATGCACTGATTACGTGGCTATCATGCACTGATCACGTGGCTGATCATGCACTGTTAACCTGGCTATAATACACTGATCTCGTGACTGATCATGCATTCTTCACATGCCTGATCATGCACTGATCACGTGGCTGATCTTGCACTGATCACGTGGCTGATAATGCACTGATCACTTGACTGATCATGCACTGATCACGTGTCTGATCATGCACTACTCACGTGACTGATCATGGACTGATCACGTGACTGATCATGCACTGATCATGAGCCTGATCATGCACTGAACACGGGCCTGTTCATGCACTGATCACGTGGCTGATCCTGCACTGATCACGAGGCTGATCATACACTGATCACGTGACTGTGCATGCAATGATCACTTGGCTGATCATATACTGATCACGTGGCTGACCATGCACTGATCACGTGACTGATCATGCACTGATATGGTGGCTATCATGCATTGATCACGTGGTTGATCATACACTGATCACGTGACTGATCATGCACTGATCACCTGGCTATCATGCACTAATCACGTAGCTGATCTGGAACAGATCACGTGTGTAATCATGCAGTGATCACGTCGCTATCATGCAATGATCTCGAGATTGCGCATGCACTGATCATACGGATGATCACACACTGATCACGTGACAGATCATGCACTGAACACGTGACTTATCATGCACTGATCACGTAACTGCACATGCACTGATCATGTGACTGAGCATGCACTAATCATGTAGCTGATCATGCACTGATCACGAAGTTGATCATACACTGATCATGTGACTGAGCATGCACTGACCACGTAGCTGATCATGCACTGATCACGTTGCGTATCATGCACTGATCACATGACGGCGCATGAACTGATCACGTGGATATTATACACTGATCAAGTGACAAATCATGCACTAATCACGTGACTGATCATGCACTGATCACGTGGCTATCATGCACTGATCACGTGACTGATCATGCACTTGACACGTCGCTATCATGCACTGATCACGTGGCTGTTCATACAGTGATCACGTGACTGATCATGCACTGATCCCATGGCTGATCATGCACTGATCACGTTGCAGATCATGCACTCATCACGTGGCTGATCATACAATGATCACGTGGCTGATCATGCACTGATCACATGTGTGATCGTACACTGATCACGTGGCTGATCATGCACAAATCCCATTGCATATCATGCTCTGATCAGGTTGCTATCATGTACTGATCACTTGGCTGATCATACACTGATCACATGACTGATCATGCACTGATCACGTGCCTGATCATGCACTGATCCCGTGGCAGATCATGCACTGATCACGTGCAGATCATGCACTCATCATGTGGCTGATCATACAATGATCACGTGGCTGATCATGCACTGATCACATGTATGATCGTACACTGATCACGTGGCTGATCATGCACAAATCCCATTGCATATCATGCTCTGATCAGGTTGCTATCATGTACTGATCACGTGGCTGATCATACACTGATCACATGACTGATCATGCACTGATCACGTGCCTGATCATGCACTGATCCCGTGGCTGATCTTGCACTGATCACGTGGCTGATAATGCACTGATCACTTGACTGATCATGCACTGATCACGTCTCTTATCATGCACTACTCACGTGACTGATCATGGACTGATCACGTGACTGATCATGCACTGATCATGAGCCTGATCATGCACTGATCACGGGCCTGTTCATGCACTGATCACGTGGCTGATCCTGCACTGATCACGAGGCTGATCATACACTGATCACGTGACTGTGCATGCAATGATCACTTGGCTGATCATGTACTGATCACGTGGCTGATCATGCACTGATCACATGACTGATTATGCACTGATCACATAGCTATCATGCACTGATCACATGACTTCGCATGCCATGATCACGTGACTGATCATGCACTGGTCCCGTGGCTATCATGCACTGATAATGTGGCTTATCATACATTGATCACCTAAATAATCATGCACTGATCACGTGGCAATCTTGCTCTGATCACGTGGTTGATCAGGCACTGATCACTTAGCTATCATGCACTGATCACATGACTGCACAAGAACTGATCACTTAGATATCATACACAGGACACGTGACAGATCATGCACTGATCACGTGACTGATCATGCACT
The DNA here is from genome assembly GCF_002263795.3 of Bos taurus. Taxonomy (NCBI): domain Eukaryota; kingdom Metazoa; phylum Chordata; class Mammalia; order Artiodactyla; family Bovidae; genus Bos; species Bos taurus. The sequence goes on along the minus strand of NW_020192217.1, from coordinate 2,637 downwards.
GATCTGGTGGCTATCATGCACTGATCCCGTGGCTGATCTTGCACTGATCACGTGGCTGATAATGCACTGATCACTTGACTGATCATGCACTGATCACGTCTCTTATCATGCACTACTCACGTGACTGATCATGGACTGATCACGTGACTGATCATGCACTGATCATGAGCCTGATCATGCACTGATCACGGGCCTGTTCATGCACTGATCACGTGGCTGATCCTGCACTGATCACGAGGCTGATCATACACTGATCACGTGACTGTGCATGCAATGATCACTTGGCTGATCATGTACTGATCACGTAGCTGATCATGCTCTGATCACGTGACTGATTATGCACTGATCACATAGCTATCATGCACTGATCACATGACTTCGCATGCCATGATCACGTGACTGATCATGCACTGGTCCCGTGGCTATCATGCACTGATAATGTGGCTTATCATACATTGATCACCTAAATAATCATGCACTGATCACGTGGCAATCTTGCTCTGATCACGTGGTTGATCAGGCACTGATCACTTAGCTATCATGCACTGATCACATGACTGCGCAAGAACTGATCACTTAGATATCATACACAGGACACGTGACAGATCATGCACTGATCACGTGACTGATCATGCACTGATCTGGTGGCTATCATGCACTGATCCCGTGGCTGATCTTGCACTGATCACGTGGCTGATAATGCACTGATCACTTGACTGATCATGCACTGATCACGTCTCTTATCATGCACTACTCACGTGACTGATCATGGACTGATCACGTGACTGATCATGCACTGATCATGAGCCTGATCATGCACTGATCACGGGCCTGTTCATGCACTGATCACGTGGGTGATCCTGCACTGATCACGAGGCTGATCATACACTGATCACGTGACTGTGCATGCAATGATCACTTGGCTGATCATGTACTGATCACGTGGCTGATCATGCACTGATCACATGACTGATTATGCACTGATCACATAGCTATCATGCACTGATCACATGACTTCGCATGCCATGATCACGTGACTGATCATGCACTGGTCCCGTGGCTATCATGCACTGATAATGTGGCTTATCATACATTGATCACCTAAATAATCATGCACTGATCACGTGGCAATCTTGCTCTGATCACGTGGTTGATCAGGCACTGATCACTTAGCTATCATGCACTGATCACATGACTGCGCAAGAACTGATCACTTAGATATCATACACAGGACACGTGACAGATCAGCACTGATCACGTGACTGATCATGCACTGATCTGGTGGCTATCATGCACTGATCCCGTGGCTGATCTTGCACTGATTCACGTGGCTGATAATGCACTGATCACTGACTGATCATGCACTGATCACGTCTCTTATCATGCACTACTCACGTGACTGATCATGGACTGATCACGTGACTGATCATGCAACTCATCATGAGCCTGATCATGCACTGATCACGGGCCTGTTCATGCACTGACACGTGCTGATCCTGCACTGATCACGAGGCTGATCATACACTGATCACGTGACTGTGCATGCAAATGATCACTTGGCTGATCATGTATGATCCCGTAGCTGATCATGCTCTGATCAGTGACTGATTATGCACTGATCACATAGCTATCATGCACTGATCACATGACTTCGCATGCCATGATCACGTGCCTGATCATGCACTGATCCCGTGGCAGATCATGCACTGATCACGTGCAGATCATGCACTCATCATGTGGCTGATCATACAATGATCACGTGGCTGATCATGCACTGATCACATGTATGATCGTACACTGATCACGTGGCTGATCATGCACAAATCCCATTGCATATCATGCTCTGATCAGGTTGCTATCATGTACTGATCACGTGGCTGATCATACACTGATCACATGACTGATCATGCACTGATCACGTGCCTGATCATGCACTGATCCCGTGGCTGATCTTGCACTGATCACGTGGCTGATAATGCACTGATCACTTGACTGATCATGCACTGATCACGTCTCTTATCATGCACTACTCACGTGACTGATCATGGACTGATCACGTGACTGATCATGCACTGATCATGAGCCTGATCATGCACTGATCACGGGCCTGTTCATGCACTGATCACGTGGCTTGATCCTGCACTGATCACGAGGCTGATCATACACTGATCACGTGACTGTGCATGCAATGATCCACTTGGCTGATCATGTACTGATCACGTGGCTGATCATGCACTGATCACATGACTGATTATGCACTGATCACATAGCTATCATGCACTGATCACATGACTTCGCATGCCATGATCACGTGACTGATCATGCACTGGTCCGTGGCTATCATACACTGATAATGTGGCTTATCATACATTGATCACCTAAATAATCATGCACTGATCACGTGGCAATCTTGCTCTGATCACGTGGTTGATCAGGCACTGATCACTTAGCTATCATGCACTGATCACATGACTGCGCAAGAACTGATCACTTAGATATCATACACAGGACACGTGACAGATCATGCACTGATCACGTGACTGATCATGCACTGATCTGGTGGCTATCATGCATTGATCACGTGGTTGATCATACACTGATCACGTGACTGATCATGCACTGATCACCTGGCTATCA
>NW_020192216.1:0-18208 GCF_002263795.3 Bos taurus | reverse complement strand
TCATGATCAGTCATGTAATCTGTGCATGACCAGGCACGTGATCAGTGTATGATCAGCCACGTGATCAGTGCATGATCAGCCACATAATCAATTGCATGATCAATTACGTCATCAGTGCATGATCAGTCATCATGTGACCAGTACATGGTAGCTAGGTGATCATTGCATGATCAGTCACGTGAGCCGTGCATGATAGCCACGAGATCAGTGCATGATCAGTCACGTGATCAGTGCATGATCAGTAACGAGAACAGTGCATGATAAGTCACCTGATCAGTGCATGATCAATTATGTGATCAGTGCACGATCACTCACGTGACTAGTACATGGTAGCTACGTGATCATTGCATGATCAGCCACGTGAGCAGTGCATGATAGCCACGTGATCATTGCATGATCAGTTTCAGGAGCAGAGTATGATCAGCCACTTGATCAGTGCATGATAGCCACGAGATCAGTGCATGATCAGTCACGTGATCAGTGTATGATCAGCCAAGTAATCAGTGCATGATTGCCAACTCATCAGTGCATGATCAGTCACGTGATCAGTGCATGGTCAGTCACGTGATCAGTGCATGATCAGTCACGTGATCAGTGTATGATCATCCACGTGATCAGTGCATGTGGAGTCATGTAATCAATGCATGATAGCGCCGTGATCAGTGCATGATCAGTCCCGTAATGAGTGTATGATCAGCCAAGTGATCAGTGCAAGATAGCTAGGTGATCAGTGCATGATCCGTCACATGATCAGTGCATGAGAAGCCACTTCATCAGTGCATGATAGCCACGTGATCAGTGCATACAATTACGTGATCAGTGCATGCGCAATCACGTGATCAGTGCATGAGAGCCACGTGATCAGTGCATGATCATTCACGTGATAGGTGTGTGATCAGCCACGTGAACAGTGCATGCTCAGTCACGTGATCAGGGCCTGCTGAGCTGCGTGATTACTGTCTGCTCATCTGCTTGACAATTGCCAGCTGAGTTGCACGATTCCTGCCTGTCATCTCCTTGACAATTGCCACCTGTGCTGCGTAATTCCTGCCTGCTCATCTACTTGATTATTGCCAGCTGAGCAGCGTGATTTCTCAGAGCTCAGTTCCATGATTATTGCCTGCTGACTGATTCCTGCCTACTCAGCTCTTTGTTCATTGCCTCCAGAGGCACATGATCAGTGTATGACACCAAACATGATCAGCACATGATCAGTCACATGATCAATGCATGATAAGCCAGGTGATCAGTGCATGGTCAATTACGTGATCAGTGCATGATCAGTCATGCGACTAGTACATCGTAGCTGCGTGATCATTGCATGATCAGCCACGTGAGCAGTGCATGATAGCCACGTGATCAGTGTATGATCAGACACGTGATCAGTGCATGATCAGCCACGTGATCAGTGCATGATCAAATACGTGATCAGTGCATGATCAGTCACGTGATACGTGTGTGATCAGCCACGTGATCAGTGCATGATAGCCACGGGATCACTTCATGAGTAGTCACGTGATCTGTGCATGACCAGGCACGTGATCAGTGTATGATCAGCCACGTGATCAGTGCATGATCGGACACGTGAACAGTGTATGATCAGCCACGTGTTCAGTGCATGATACCTACGTGATCAGTTCATGTTTAGTCACGTGATCTGTGCATGACAGGCACGTAATCAGTGCATGATATCCACGTGATCAGTGAATTATACCCACGTGATCAGTTCATGATTAGTCACGTGATCTGTGCGTGACCAGGCACGTGATCAGTGTATGACCATCCATGTGATCAGTGCATGATAGCCACGTGATCAGTGCATGATCAGTCACGTGATCAGTGCATGATCAGTAACGAGAACAGTGCATGATAAGTCACCTGATCAGTGCATGATCAATTACGTGATCAGTGCATGATCACTCACGTGACTAGTACATGGTAGCTACGTGATCATTGCATGATCAGCAACGTGAGCCGTGCATGATAGCCACGAGATCAGTGCATGATCAGTCACGTGACCAGTCCATGGTAGCTACGTGATCATTGCATGATCAGCCACCTGAGTAGTGCATGATAGCCAGGTGATCAGTGCATGATCAGTCACGTGATCAGTGCATGATCAGTCATGTAATCTGTGCATGACCAGGCACGTGATCAGTGTATGATCAGCCACGTGATCAGTGCATGATCAGCCACATAATCAGTGCATGATCAATTACGTCATCAGTGCATGATCAGTCATGTGACCAGTACATGGTAGCTAGGTGATCATTGCATGATCAGTCACGTGAGCCGTGCATGATAGCCACGAGATCAGTGCATGATCAGTCACGTGATCAGTGCATGATCAGTAACGAGAACAGTGCATGATAAGTCACCTGATCAGTGCATGATCAATTATGTGATCAGTGCACGATCACTCACGTGACTAGTACATGGTAGCTACGTGATCATTGCATGATCAGCCACGTGAGCAGTGCATGATAGCCACGTGATCATTGCATGATCAGTTTCAGGAGCAGAGTATGATCAGCCACTTGATCAGTGCATGATAGCCACGAGATCAGTGCATGATCAGTCACGTGATCAGTGTATGATCAGCCAAGTAATCAGGTGCATGATTGCCAACTCCATCATGCATGGATCAGTCCACAGTGATCAGTGCAATGGTCAGTCATCACGTGAATCAGTGCAATGGATCAGTCACGTGATCGAGTGGTAGATCATCCACCGTGATCATGCATGTGGAGTCATGTAATCAATGCATGATCAGCGCCGTGGATCAGTGCCAACTGAACAGTCCCGTAATGAGTGTATGATCAGCCAAGTGATCAGTGCAAGATAGCTAGGCTGATCAGTGCATGATCCGTCACATGATTCAGTGCATGAGAAGCCACTTCAATCAGATGCATGATAGCCACGTGATCAGGTGCCAATTACATTACGTGATCAGGTGCAATAGCGCGAATCACGTGATCCAGTGCAATCGAGAGCCACGTGATCACGTCGCTATGATCATTCACGTGATAGGTGTGTGATCAGCCACGTGAACAGTGCATGCTCAGTCACGTGAATCAGGGCCTGCTGAGCTGCGTGATTTACTGTCTGCTCATCTGCTTGACAATGCCAGCTGAGTTGCACGATTCCTGCCTGTCATCTCCTTGACAATTGCCACCTGTGCTGCGTAATTCCTGCCTGCTCATCTACTTGATATTGCCAGCTGAGCAGCGTGATTTCTCAGAGCTCAGTTCCATGATTATTGCCTGCTGACTGATTCCTGCCTACTCAGCTCTTTGTTCATTGCCTCCAGAGGCACATGATCAGTGTATGACACCAAACATGATCAGCACATGATCAGTCACATGATCAATGCATGATAAGGCCAGGTGATCAGTGCATGGTCCAATACGTGATCAGTGCATGATCAGTCATGCGACTAGTACATCGTAGCTGCGTGATCATGGCATGATCAGCCACGTGAGCAGTGCATTGATAGCCACGTGATCAGTGTATGATCAGACACGTGATCAGTGCATGATCAGGCCACGTGATCAGTGCAATGATCAAATACGTGATCAGTGCATGAATCAGTCACGTGATACGTGTGTGATCAGCCACGTGATCAGTGCATGATAGCACGGGATCACTTCATGAGTAGTCACGTGATCTGTGCATGACCAGGCACGTGATCAGTGTATGATCAGCCACGTGATCAGTGCAATGATCGGACACGTGAACAGTGTATGATCAGCCACGTGTTCAGTGCATGATACCTACGTGATCAGTTCATGTTTAGTCACGTGATCTGTGCATGACAGGCACGTAATCAGTGCATGATATCCACGTGATCAGTGGAATTATACCCACGTGATCAGTTCATGATTAGTCACGTGATCTTGTGCGTGACCAGGCACGTGATCAGTGTATGACCATCCATGTGATCAGTGCATGATAGCCACGTGATCAGTGCATGATCAGTCACGTGATCAGTGCATGATCAGTAACGAGAACAGTGCATGATAAGTCACCTGATCAGTGCATGATCAATTACGTGATCAGTGCATGATCACTCACGTGACTAGTACATGGTAGCTACGTGATCATTGCATGATCAGCAACGTGAGCCGTGCATGATAGCCACGGAGATCAGTGCATGATCAGTCACGTGACCAGTCCATGGTAGCTACGTGATCATTGCATGATCAGCCACCTGAGTAGTGCATGATAGCCAGGTGATCAGTGCATGATCAGTCACGTGATCAGTGCATGATCAGTCATGTAATCTGTGCATGACCAGGCACGTGATCAGTGTATGATCAGCCACGTGATCAGTGCATGATCAGCCACATAATCAGTGCATGATCAATTACGTCATCAGTGCATGATCAGTCATGTGACCAGTACATGGTAGCTAGGTGATCATTGCATGATCAGTCACGTGAGCCGTGCATGATAGCCACGAGATCAGTGCATGATCAGTCACGTGATCAGTGCATGATCAGTAACGAGAACAGTGCATGATAAGTCACCTGATCAGTGCATGATCAATTATGTGATCAGTGCACGATCACTCACGTGACTAGTACATGGTAGCTACGTGATCATTGCATGATCAGCCACGTGAGCAGTGCATGATAGCCACGTGATCATTGCATGATCAGTTTTCAGGAGCAGAGTATGATAGCCACTTGATCAGTGCATGATAGCCACGAGATCAGTGCATGATCAGTCACGTGATCAGTGCATGGTCAGTCACATGATCAGTGCATGATCAGTCACGTTGATCAGTGTATGATCATCCACGTGATCAGTGCATGTGGAGTCATGTAATCAATGCATGATAGCGCCGTGATCAGTGCGATGATCAGTCCCGTTATGAGTGTATGATCAGCCAAGTGATCAGTGCAAGATAGCTAGGTGATCAGTGCATGATCCGTCACCATGATCAGTGCATGAGAAGCCACTTCATCAGTGCATGATAGCCACGTGATCAGTGATACAATTACGTGATCAGTGCATGCGCAATCACGTGATCAGTGCATGAGAGCCACGTGATCAGTGCATGATCATTCACGTGATAGGTGTGTGATCAGCCACCGTGAAACAGTGCATGCTCAGTCACGTGATCAGGGCCTGCTGAGCTGCGTGATTACTGTCTGCTCATCTGCTTGACAATTGCCAGCTGAGTTGCACGATTCCTGCCTGTCATCTCCTTGACAATTGCCACCTGTGCTGCGTAATTCCTGCCTGCTCATCTACTTGATTATTGCCAGCTGAGCAGCGTGATTTCTCAGAGCTCAGTTCCATGATTATTGCCTGCTGACTGATTCCTGCCTACTCAGCTCTTTGTTCATTGCCTCCAGAGGCACATGATCAGTGTATGACACCAAACATGATCAGCACATGATCAGTCACATGATCAATGCATGATAAGCCAGGTGATCAGTGCATGGTCAATTACGTGATCAGTGCATGATCAGTCATGCGACTAGTACATCGTAGCTGCGTGATCATTGCATGATCAGCCACGTGAGCAGTGCATGATAGCCACGTGATCAGTGTATGATCAGACACGTGATCAGTGCATGATCAGCCACGTGATCAGTGCATGATCAAATACGTGATCAGTGCATGATCAGTCACGTGATATGTGTGTGATCAGCCACGTGATCAGTGCATGATAGCCACGGGATCACTTCATGAGTAGTCACGTGATCTGTGCATGACCAGGCACGTGATCAGTGTATGATCAGCCACGTGATCAGTGCATGATCGGACACGTGAACAGTGTATGATCAGCCACGTGTTCAGTGCATGATACCTACGTGATCAGTTCATGTTTAGTCACGTGATCTGTGCATGACAGGCACGTAATCAGTGCATGATATCCACGTGATCAGTGAATTATACCCACGTGATCAGTTCATGATTAGTCACGTGATCTGTGCGTGACCAGGCACGTTGATCAGTGTATGACCATCCATGTGATCAGTGCATGATAGCCACGTGATCAGTGCATGATCAGTCACGTGATCAGTGCATGATCAGTAACGAGAACAGTGCATGATAAGTCACCTGATCAGTGCATGATCAATTACGTGATCAGTGCATGATCACTCACGTGACTAGTACATGGTAGCTACGTGATCATTGCATGATCAGCAACGTGAGCCGTGCATGATAGCCACGAGATCAGTGCATGATCAGTCACGTGACCAGTCCATGGTAGCTACGTGATCATTGCATGATCAGCCACCTGAGTAGTGCATGATAGCCAGGTGATCAGTGCATGATCAGTCACGTGATCAGTGCATGATCAGTCATGTAATCTGTGCATGACCAGGCACGTGATCAGTGTATGATCAGCCACGTGATCAGTGCATGATCAGCCACATAATCAGTGCATGATCAATTACGTCATCAGTGCATGATCAGTCATGTGACCAGTACATGGTAGCTAGGTGATCATTGCATGATCAGTCACGTGAGCCGTGCATGATCAGTAACGAGAACAGTGCATGATAAGTCACCTGATCAGTGCATGATAATTTATGTGATCAGTGCACGATCACTCACGTGACTAGTACATGGTAGCTACGTGATCATTGCATGATCAGCCACGTGAGCAGTGCATGATAGCCACGTGATCATTGCATGATCAGTTTCAGGAGCAGAGTATGATCAGCCACTTGATCAGTGCATGATAGCCACGAGATCAGTGCATGATCAGTCACGTGATCAGTGTATGATCAGCCAAGTAATCAGTGCATGATATTAAACTCATCAGTGCATGATCAGTCACGTGATCAGTGCATGGTCAGTCACGTGATCAGTGCATGATCAGTCACGTGATCAGTGTATGATCATCCACGTGATCAGTGCATGTGGAGTCATGTAATCAATGCATGATAGCGCCGTGATCAGTGCATGATCAGTCCCGTAATGAGTGTATGATCAGCCAAGTGATCAGTGCAAGATAGCTAGGTGATCAGTGCATGATCCGTCACATGATCAGTGCATGAGAAGCCACTTCATCAGTGCATGATAGCCACGTGATCAGTGCATACAATTACGTGATCAGTGCATGCGCAATCACGTGATCAGTGCATGAGAGCCACGTGATCAGTGCATGATCATTCACGTGATAGGTGTGTGATCAGCCACGTGAACAGTGCATGCTCAGTCACGTGATCAGGGCCTGCTGAGCTGCGTGATTACTGTCTGCTCATCTGCTTGACAATTGCCAGCTGAGTTGCACGATTCCTGCCTGTCATCTCCTTGACAATTGCCACCTGTGCTGCGTAATTCCTGCCTGCTCATCTACTTGATTATTGCCAGCTGAGCAGCGTGATTTCTCAGAGCTCAGTTCCATGATTATTGCCTGCTGACTGATTCCTGCCTACTCAGCTCTTTGTTCATTGCCTCCAGAGGCACATGATCAGTGTATGACACCAAACATGATCAGCACATGATCAGTCACATGATCAATGCATGATAAGCCAGGTGATCAGTGCATGGTCAATTACGTGATCAGTGCATGATCAGTCATGCGACTAGTACATCGTAGCTGCGTGATCATTGCATGATCAGCCACGTGAGCAGTGCATGATAGCCACGTGATCAGTGTATGATCAGACACGTGATCAGTGCATGATCAGCCACGTGATCAGTGCATGATCAAATACGTGATCAGTGCATGATCAGTCACGTGATACGTGTGTGATCAGCCACGTGATCAGTGCATGATAGCCACGGGATCACTTCATGAGTAGTCACGTGATCTGTGCATGACCAGGCACGTGATCAGTGTATGATCAGCCACGTGATCAGTGCATGATCGGACACGTGAACAGTGTATGATCAGCCACGTGTTCAGTGCATGATACCTACGTGATCAGTTCATGTTTAGTCACGTGATCTGTGCATGACAGGCACGTAATCAGTGCATGATATCCACGTGATCAGTGAATTATACCCACGTGATCAGTTCATGATTAGTCACGTGATCTGTGCGTGACCAGGCACGTGATCAGTGTATGACCATCCATGTGATCAGTGCATGATAGCCACGTGATCAGTGCATGATCAGTCACGTGATCAGTGCATGATCAGTAACGAGAACAGTGCATGATAAGTCACCTGATCAGTGCATGATCAATTACGTGATCAGTGCATGATCACTCACGTGACTAGTACATGGTAGCTACGTGATCATTGCATGATCAGCAACGTGAGCCGTGCATGATAGCCACGAGATCAGTGCATGATCAGTCACGTGACCAGTCCATGGTAGCTACGTGATCATTGCATGATCAGCCACCTGAGTAGTGCATGATAGCCAGGTGATCAGTGCATGATCAGTCACGTGATCAGTGCATGATCAGTCATGTAATCTGTGCATGACCAGGCACGTGATCAGTGTATGATCAGCCACGTGATCAGTGCATGATCAGCCACATAATCAGTGCATGATCAATTACGTCATCAGTGCATGATCAGTCATGTGACCAGTACATGGTAGCTAGGTGATCATTGCATGATCAGTCACGTGAGCCGTGCATGATAGCCACGAGATCAGTGCATGATCAGTCACGTGATCAGTGCATGATCAGTAACGAGAACAGTGCATGATAAGTCACCTGATCAGTGCATGATCAATTATGTGATCAGTGCACGATCACTCACGTGACTAGTACATGGTAGCTACGTGATCATTGCATGATCAGCCACGTGAGCAGTGCATGATAGCCACGTGATCATTGCATGATCAGTTTCAGGAGCAGAGTATGATCAGCCACTTGATCAGTGCATGATAGCCACGAGATCAGTGCATGATCAGTCACGTGATCAGTGTATGATCAGCCAAGTAATCAGTGCATGATTGCCAACTCATCAGTGCATGATCAGTCACGTGATCAGTGCATGGTCAGTCACGTGATCAGTGCATGATCAGTCACGTGATCAGTGTATGATCATCCACGTGATCAGTGCATGTGGAGTCATGTAATCAATGCATGATAGCGCCGTGATCAGTGCATGATCAGTCCCGTAATGAGTGTATGATCAGCCAAGTGATCAGTGCAAGATAGCTAGGTGATCAGTGCATGATCCGTCACATGATCAGTGCATGAGAAGCCACTTCATCAGTGCATGATAGCCACGTGATCAGTGCATACAATTACGTGATCAGTGCATGCGCAATCACGTGATCAGTGCATGAGAGCCACGTGATCAGTGCATGATCATTCACGTGATAGGTGTGTGATCAGCCACGTGAACAGTGCATGCTCAGTCACGTGATCAGGGCCTGCTGAGCTGCGTGATTACTGTCTGCTCATCTGCTTGACAATTGCCAGCTGAGTTGCACGATTCCTGCCTGTCATCTCCTTGACAATTGCCACCTGTGCTGCGTAATTCCTGCCTGCTCATCTACTTGATTATTGCCAGCTGAGCAGCGTGATTTCTCAGAGCTCAGTTCCATGATTATTGCCTGCTGACTGATTCCTGCCTACTCAGCTCTTTGTTCATTGCCTCCAGAGGCACATGATCAGTGTATGACACCAAACATGATCAGCACATGATCAGTCACATGATCAATGCATGATAAGCCAGGTGATCAGTGCATGGTCAATTACGTGATCAGTGCATGATCAGTCATGCGACTAGTACATCGTAGCTGCGTGATCATTGCATGATCAGCCACGTGAGCAGTGCATGATAGCCACGTGATCAGTGTATGATCAGACACGTGATCAGTGCATGATCAGCCACGTGATCAGTGCATGATCAAATACGTGATCAGTGCATGATCAGTCACGTGATACGTGTGTGATCAGCCACGTGATCAGTGCATGATAGCCACGGGATCACTTCATGAGTAGTCACGTGATCTGTGCATGACCAGGCACGTGATCAGTGTATGATCAGCCACGTGATCAGTGCATGATCGGACACGTGAACAGTGTATGATCAGCCACGTGTTCAGTGCATGATACCTACGTGATCAGTTCATGTTTAGTCACGTGATCTGTGCATGACAGGCACGTAATCAGTGCATGATATCCACGTGATCAGTGAATTATACCCACGTGATCAGTTCATGATTAGTCACGTGATCTGTGCGTGACCAGGCACGTGATCAGTGTATGACCATCCATGTGATCAGTGCATGATAGCCACGTGATCAGTGCATGATCAGTCACGTGATCAGTGCATGATCAGTAACGAGAACAGTGCATGATAAGTCACCTGATCAGTGCATGATCAATTACGTGATCAGTGCATGATCACTCACGTGACTAGTACATGGTAGCTACGTGATCATTGCATGATCAGCAACGTGAGCCATGCATGATAGCCACGAGATCAGTGCATGATCAGTCACGTGACCAGTCCATGGTAGCTACGTGATCATTGCATGATCAGCCAACTGAGTAGTGCATGATAGCCAGGTGATCAGTGCATGATCAGTCACGTGATCAGTGCATGATCAGTCATGTAATCTGTGCATGACCAGGCACGTGATCAGTGTATGATCAGCCACGTGATCAGTGCATGATCAGCCACATAATCAGTGCATGATCAATTACGTCATCAGTGCATGATCAGTCATGTGACCAGTACATGGTAGCTAGGTGATCATTGCATGATCAGTCACGTGAGCCGTGCATGATAGCCACGAGATCAGTGCATGATCAGTCACGTGATCAGTGCATGATCAGTAACGAGAACAGTGCATGATAAGTCACCTGATCAGTGCATGATCAATTATGTGATCAGTGCACGATCACTCACGTGACTAGTACATGGTAGCTACGTGATCATTGCATGATCAGCCACGTGAGCAGTGCATGATAGCCACGTGATCATTGCATGATCAGTTTCAGGAGCAGAGTATGATCAGCCACTTGATCAGTGCATGATAGCCACGAGATCAGTGCATGAGTGCCACGTGATCAGTGCATGATCAGTCACGTGACACGTGTGTGATCAGCCATGTGAACAGTGCATGTTCAGCCACGTGATCAGTGCATGATAGCCACGTGATCAGTGCATGATATCCTAGTGATCAGTGCATGGTCAATCACGTGATCAGTGTATGATCAGCCACGTGAACAGTGCATGCTCAGTCACGTGATCAGGGCCTGCTGAGTTGCGTGATTACTGTCTGGTCATCTGCTTCACAATTGCCAGCTGAGCTGCAGGATTCCTGCCTGTCATCTGCTTGACAATTGCCAGCTGTGCTGCGTAATTCCTGCCTGCTCAGCTGCTTGATTATTGCCAGCTGAGCAGCATGACTCCTCACAGCTGAGTTCCATGATTATTGCCTGCTGACTGTTTGATTCGTGCCTACTCAGCACTTTGTTTATTGCCTTCAGAGGCACATTATCAGTGTATGATAGCAAACATGATCAGTGCATGATCAGTCACATGATCAGCGCCATTAAGTCACGTGATCACTACATGATAGTCATGTGATCATTGCATGATAGCCACGTGATCAGTGCATGATCAGCCAGGTGATCAGTGCATGATAGCTACGTGATCAGTTCATGATTAGTCACGTGATCTGTACATGACCAGGCAGGTGATCAGTGTATAATCAGCCACGTGAACAGTGCATGATAGCCACGTGATCAGTGCATGATCAGTCACCTGATGGGTGTATGATCAGTCACGTGACCGGTACATGGTAGCTACATGATCATTGCATGATCGGCCACGTGAGTAGTGCATGATAGCCACGTGATCAGTGCATGATCAGTCACGTGATCTGTGCATGATCAGTCACGTAATCTGTGCATGACCAGGCACGTGATCAATGTGTGACCAGGAAAGTGATCAGTGCATGATAGCCACGTGATCAGTGCATGATCAGTCACGTGATCAGTGCATGATCAGTCACGTGATCAGTGTATGATCAGCCACGTGATCAGTGCATGATCAATTACGTGATCAGTGCATGATCAGTCACGTGACCAGTCCATGGTAGCTACGTGATCATTGCATGATCAGCAACGTGAGCCGTGCATGATAGCCACGAGATCAGTGCATGATCAGTCACGTGACCAGTCCATGGTAGCTACGTGATCATTGCATGATCAGCCACGTGAGTAGTGCATGATAGCCAGGTGATCAGTGCATGATCAGTCACGTGATCAGTGTATGATCAGTCATGTAATCTGTGCATGACCAGGCACGTGATCAGTGTATGACCAGCCAAGTGATCAGGGCATGATAGCCACGTGATCAGTGCATGATCAGTCACGTGATCAGTTCGTGATCAGTCACGTAATCAGTGTATGATCAGCCACGTGATCAGTGCATGATCAGCCACATAATCATTGCATGATCAATTACGTCATCAGTGCATGATCAGTCATGTGACCAGTACATGGTAGCTAGGTGATCATTGCATGATCAGCCACGTGAGACGTGCATGATAGCCACGAGATCAGTGCATGATCAGTCACATGAACAGTGCATGATAAGTCAACTGATCAGTGCATGATCAATTATGTGATCAGTGCACGATCACTCACGTGACTAGTACATGGTAGCTACGTGATCATTGCATGATCAGCCACGTGAGCAGTGCATGAGAGCCACGTGATCATTGCATGATCAGTTTCAGGAGCAGAGTATGATCAGCCACTTGATCAGTGCATGATAGCCACGAGATCAGTGCATGATCAGTCACGTGATCAGTGTATGATCAGCCAAGTAATCAGTGCATGATTGCCATCTCATCAGTGCATGATCAGTCACGTGATCAGTGCATGGTCAGTCACGTGATCAGTGCATGATCAGTCACGTGATCAGTGTATGATCATCCACGTGATCAGTGCATGTGGAGTCATGTAATCAATGCATGATAGCGCCGTGATCAGTGCATGATCAGTCCCGTAATGAGTGTATGATCAGCCAAGTGATCAGTGCAAGATAGCTAGGTGATCAGTGCATGATCCGTCACATGATCAGTGCATGAGAAGCCACGTCATCAGTGCATGATAGCCACGTGATCAGTGCATACAATTACGTGATCAGTGCATGCGCAATCACGTGATCAGTGCATGAGAGCCACGTGATCAGTGCATGATCATTCACGTGATAGGTGTGTGATCAGCCACGTGAACAGTGCATGCTCAGTCACGTGATCAGGGCCTGCTGAGCTGCGTGATTACTGTCTGCTCATCTGCTTGACAATTGCCAGCTGAGTTGCACGATTCCTGCCTGTCATCTCCTTGACAATTGCCACCTGTGCTGCGTAATTCCTGCCTGCTCATCTACTTGATTATTGCCAGCTGAGCAGCGTGATTTCTCAGAGCTCAGTTCCATGATTATTGCCTGCTGACTGATTCCTGCCTACTCAGCTCTTTGTTCATTGCCTCCAGAGGCACATGATCAGTGTATGACACCAAACATGATCAGCACATGATCAGTCACATGATCAATGCATGATAAGCCAGGTGATCAGTGCATGGTCAATTACGTGATCAGTGCATGATCAGTCATGCGACTAGTACATCGTAGCTGCGTGATCATTGCATGATCAGCCACGTGAGCAGTGCATGATAGCCACGTGATCAGTGTATGATCAGACACGTGATCAGTGCATGATCAGCCACGTGATCAGTGCATGATCAAATACGTGATCAGTGCATGATCAGTCACGTGATATGTGTGTGATCAGCCACGTGATCAGTGCATGATAGCCACGGGATCACTTGATGAGTAGTCACGTGATCTGTGCATGACCAGGCACGTGATCAGTGTATGATCAGCCACGTGATCAGTGCATGATCGGACACGTGAACAGTGTATGATCAGCCACGTGTTCAGTGCATGATACCTACGTGATCAGTTCATGTTTAGTCACGTGATCTGTGCATGACAGGCACGTAATCAGTGCATGATATCCACGTGATCAGTGAATTATACCCACGTGATCAGTTCATGATTAGTCACGTGATCTGTGCGTGACCAGGCACGTGATCAGTGTATGACCATCCATGTGATCAGTGCATGATAGCCACGTGATCAGTGCATGATCAGTCACGTGATCAGTGCATGATCAGTAACGAGAACAGTGCATGATAAGTCACCTGATCAGTGCATGATCAAATACGTCATCAGTGCATGATCACTCACGTGACTAGTACATGGTAGCTACGTGATCATTGCATGATCAGCAACGTGAGCCGTGCATGATAGCCACGAGATCAGTGCATGATCAGTCACGTGACCAGTCCATGGTAGCTACGTGATCATTGCATGATCAGCCACCTGAGTAGTGCATGATAGCCAGGTGATCAGTGCATGATCAGTCACGTGATCAGTGCATGATCAGTCATGTAATCTGTGCATGACCAGGCACGTGATCAGTGTATGATCAGCCACGTGATCAGTGCATGATCAGCCACATAATCAGTGCATGATCAATTACGTCATCAGTGCATGATCAGTCATGTGACCAGTACATGGTAGCTAGGTGATCATTGCATGATCAGTCACGTGAGCCGTGCATGATAGCCACGAGATCAGTGCATGATCAGTCACGTGATCAGTGCATGATCAGTAACGAGAACAGTGCATGATAAGTCACCTGATCAGTGCATGATCAATTATGTGATCAGTGCACGATCACTCACGTGACTAGTACATGGTAGCTACGTGATCATTGCATGATCAGCCACGTGAGCAGTGCATGATAGCCACGTGATCATTGCATGATCAGTTTCAGGAGCAGAGTATGATCAGCCACTTGATCAGTGCATGATAGCCACGAGATCAGTGCATGAGTGCCACGTGATCAGTGCATGATCAGTCACGTGACACGTGTGTGATCAGCCATGTGACAGTGCATGTTCAGCCACGTGATCAGTGCATGATAGCCACGTGATCAGTGCATGATATCCTAGTGATCAGTGCATGGTCAATCACGTGATCAGTGTATGATCAGCCACGTGAACAGTGCATGCTCAGTCACGTGATCAGGGCCTGCTGAGTTGCGTGATTACTGTCTGGTCATCTGCTTCACAATTGCCAGCTGAGCTGCAGGATTCCTGCCTGTCATCTGCTTGACAATTGCCAGCTGTGCTGCGTAATTCCTGCCTGCTCAGCTGCTTGATTATTGCCAGCTGAGCAGCATGACTCCTCACAGCTGAGTTCCATGATTATTGCCTGCTGACTGTTTGATTCGTGCCTACTCAGCACTTTGTTTATTGCCTTCAGAGGCACATTATCAGTGTATGATAGCAAACATGATCAGTGCATGATCAGTCACATGATCAGCGCCATTAAGTCACGTGATCACTACATGATAGTCATGTGATCATTGCATGATAGCCACGTGATCAGTGCATGATCAGCCAGGTGATCAGTGCATGATAGCTACGTGATCAGTTCATGATTAGTCACGTGATCTGTACATGACCAGGCAGGTGATCAGTGTATAATCAGCCACGTGAACAGTGCATGATAGCCACGTGATCAGTGCATGATCAGTCACCTGATGGGTGTATGATCAGTCACGTGACCGGTACATGGTAGCTACATGATCATTGCATGATCGGCCACGTGAGTAGTGCATGATAGCCACGTGATCAGTGCATGATCAGTCACGTGATCTGTGCATGATCAGTCACGTAATCTGTGCATGACCAGGCACGTGATCAATGTGTGACCAGGAAAGTGATCAGTGCATGATAGCCACGTGATCAGTGCATGATCAGTCACGTGATCAGTGCATGATCAGTCACGTGATCAGTGTATGATCAGCCACGTGATCAGTGCATGATCAATTACGTGATCAGTGCATGATCAGTCACGTGACCAGTCCATGGTAGCTACGTGATCATTGCATGATCAGCAACGTGAGCCGTGCATGATAGCCACGAGATCAGTGCATGATCAGTCACGTGACCAGTCCATGGTAGCTACGTGATCATTGCATGATCAGCCACGTGAGTAGTGCATGATAGCCAGGTGATCAGTGCATGATCAGTCACGTGATCAGTGTATGATCAGTCATGTAATCTGTGCATGACCAGGCACGTGATCAGTGTATGACCAGCCAAGTGATCAGGGCATGATAGCCACGTGATCAGTGCATGATCAGTCACCTGATCAGTTCGTGATCAGTCACGTAATCAGTGTATGATCAGCCACGTGATCAGTGCATGATCAGCCACATAATCATTGCATGATCAATTACGTCATCAGTGCATGATCAGTCATGTGACCAGTACATGGTAGCTAGGTGATCATTGCATGATCAGCCACGTGAGACGTGCATGATAGCCACGAGATCAGTGCATGATCAGTCACATGAACAGTGCATGATAAGTCAACTGGATCAGTGCATGATCAATTATGTGATCAGTGCACGATCACTCACGTGACTAGTACATGGTAGCTACGTGATCATTGCATGATCAGCCACGTGAGCAGTGCATGAGAGCCACGTGGATCATTGCATGATCAGTTTTCAGAGGCAGAGTATGATCAGCCACTTGATCAGTGCATGATAGCCACGAGATCAGTGCATGATCAGTCACGTGATCAGTGTATGATCAGCCAAGTAATCAGTGCATGATTGCCATCTCATCAGTGCATGATCAGTCACGTGATCAGTGCAATGGTCAGTCACGTGATCAGTGCATGATCAGTCACGTGATCAGTGTATGATCATCCACGGTGATCAGTGCATGTGGAGTCATGTAATCAATGCATGATAGCGCCGTGATCAGTGCATGATCAGTCCCGTAATGAGTGTATGATCAGCCAAGTGATCAGTGCAAGATAGCTAGGTGATCAGTGCATGATCCGTCACATGATCAGTGCATGAGAAGCCACGTCATCAGTGCATGATAGCCACGTGATCAGTGCATACAATTACGTGATCAGTGCATGCGCAATCACGTGATCAGTGCATGAGAGCCACGTGATCAGTGCATGATCATTCACGTGATAGGTGTGTGATCAGCCACGTGAACAGTGCATGCTCAGTCACGTGATCAGGGCCTGCTGAGCTGCGTGATTACTGTCTGCTCATTCTTGCTTGACAATTGCCAGCTGAGTTGCACGATTCCTGCCTGTCATCTCCTTGACAATTGCCACCTGTGCTGCGTAATTCCTGCCTGCTCATCTACTTGATTATTGCCAGCTGAGCAGCGTGATTTCTCAGAGCTCAGTTCCATGATATTGCCTGCTGACTGATTCCTGCCTACTCAGCTCTTTGTTCATTGCCTCCAGAGGCACATGATCAGTGTATGACACCAAACATGATCAGCACATGATCAGTCACATGATCAATGCATGATAAGCCAGGTGATCAGTGCATGGTCAATTACGTGATCAGTGCATGATCAGTCATGCGACTAGTACATCGTAGCTGCGTGATCATTGCATGATCAGCCACGTGAGCAGTGCATGATAGCCACGTGATCAGTGTATGATCAGACACGTGATCAGTGCATGATCAGCCACGTGATCAGTGCATGATCAAATACGTGATCAGTGCATGATCAGTCACGTGATACGTGTGTGATCAGCCACGTGATCAGTGCATGATAGCCACGGGATCACTTCATGAGTAGTCACGTGATCTGTGCATGACCAGGCACGTGATCAGTGTATGATCAGCCACGTGATCAGTGCATGATCGGACACGTGAACAGTGTATGATCAGCACGTGTTCAGTGCATGATACCTACGTGATCAGTTCATGTTTAGTCACGTGATCTGTGCATGACAGGCACGTAATCAGTGCATGATATCCACGTGATCAGTGAATTATACCCACGTGATCAGTTCATGATTAGTCACGTGATCTGTGCGTGACCAGCACGTGATCAGTGTATGACCATCCATGTGATCAGTGCATGATAGCCACGTGATCAGTGCATGATCAGTCACGTGATCAGTGCATGATCAGTAACAGAACAGTGCATGATAAGTCACCTGATCAGTGCATGATCAATTACGTGATCAGTGCATGATCACTCACGTGACTAGTACATGGTAGCTACGTGATCATTGCATGATCAGCAACGTGAGCCGTGCATGATAGCCACGAGATCAGTGCATGATCAGTCACGTGACCAGTCCATGGTAGCTACGTGATCATTGCATGATCAGCCAACTGAGTAGTGCATGATAGCCAGGTGATCAGTGCATGATCAGTCACGTGATCAGTGCATGATCA